>NW_010198509.1:0-33099 GCF_000695765.1 Mesitornis unicolor | reverse complement strand
TATAAGGATGGCTAGAGATTTTATTTTTAAAACTGAGGGCTGGGTATCAGTTGGTGCGGAGAATATAAGATACAGCAGAACATAGCTTCCATGTGCCTATCTGAGAAAGGCAGCTGTTGGGCCTGGAGAGGACAATAAATCAAATTATAACAGCTCCCATTTGCCCAAGGTGCCCATCTCAACCTCCCACCAGGCCATCAACACCAATCTCTTCTCTGCCAACAGGTCAAAAATATTGCATTTGCTCTGTGAGGATCTTCATTATACCTTTGCCCCCAAAGCAGCACCCCACTAATTTTCTCCTTCAACCTCTGATCAGCCTCTCTATTTCTGCCACCTGAGACGGCTCAGTTGACCATTGGTCTCCTTTTCATCAAGAGGCCTGCGAGTGCAGTACGTGCCCATTCAAGATGAATGTCCCAGCCACCCAAATGGTTTTGAAACGAAGCCAGGCGACTTTGGCTATCACTGTCTCAAGCTCCCACTTTTAATAATGTCTCTGTTGCGCAACATCACAACAACATACCGGCATGAATCCTGCTTCCCACAGCCTTTGGTGCCAGGGCTGTCTGCAGTCAGAAACACCTGCTCAAACCACACTTTATTTTTATTTTGGCTTTTGATTTTCACTCCTGTTCTGAGTGTGCAGGACAAAGGCAGCACAGCATAAGCCCGTACAGAATTGCCTCCCAAACAGGCAGACACCTGGCTGAGCAGTGCCTTTGCTACGTGGAGGTTAACTGTCCTTGTCAAACAACCCAGGTTTTTCCGATTTCTTGTTTCTGAAAGCAGTGATACCAGCAGAGACCAGTGCTTTCCTTTAATGTAGAAAGCTATTTCATGTTTTCTTGTGAAGTGGTTCTACACATCCACATGCAGGCTGAGGACTGTCACATGAATAACAGCGCTGCGCTTATGCGACACTTTCCCTGTTCAAAACACTCAGTGAGGAAACTCATGGGTATTACTCATTGTAAACACTTCACACAGACTAAAGCCTACAGGGACCAGCAAGTAGTCTTGCTCCTTTGCATTTTCTAGCATATCATGACAACAAAGGAGCATACTCAAGAACCACTATATGGAGTGAGGTATATTTGCTTAATTTTACCTGTGTGAACGTTTTAAATTAGCAGTTGAAGGTTTATGCCAATTATACTTCAATGAGTATCTGCCAAATAGTCTCTTACTTAACAGAACAAAAAAGAGCAGTAGCAGGGTTTTTCCCAGCATAAGGCATGAATCCAATCCCTGCTACTATAAATCACAAGCAAGAGCAGAGCTAATCATCTCAGGGATTGTTTTATAGTTGCCTGTTCTTGCAGTTTCTAAACTGTAGGCTCAAGCCTTTGAAGTATTTTGAAATCTAAATTCTTGCTACAGCTACTAAAATAAGAGGTTCCTTTTTTGGTTTTGAATGTTTCTCAGAGGCGCTACCTTCTACAGTGACATTTACAGGTGCCGATGCCACCAGTGCAATCTGTCCTATGCAGAGAAGCTCCTGTGCCTTTGGGGCTCTCCATGTGCCAGGAAAGGTGGAAAGTCAGAGATCCAGGGACCAACATTGGTAACAGAAGTCCAAAACATGCTGCAACACATACAATGAAGACCCAAGTCACATCACTACAAAATACCAGCCTTCACTGTGCATGTATAAAAAACATGTGATGAGACAGAACATGATGACTGCAATGCTAAGAGAATTCAGTATTTTAACCCTGGACTGTACAGTATCTGTCAACCTGATCTCAACATTGCTTTTAAACACAGATGTCTAACCCATAAAAGGAAATAATAGTATCCATAACTTCATCTTTCAGAAAAATGGTAAAAAATTGCTTTTTGTTTCCCTTTGAAGACATAAACCACCTAAAAAGATTAGTAAGTAAAAATACAAACACTAGCAAACATATTCATTCCCGCTTTCTTCTTTGCAAGATGCTCAAGTGTCCAGGTTTGTTTGGTTATAGAAGCTTCAAAATACAAATTACCTATATTAAATATTTGGCTTACAACAACACAAAAAGCATTAATTATTATGTTACTTTTAGTCTTCTAAAGTCATGCTAATGAAAACACTAATCAAAGATTGCAGTCATTTACATTTTCAGTCCTTGCCTGTTGTAGGTGGATTTCAATGAGCAATAAGATTTATAGCTTTATCATGATGCAATGTATGTAAGGCTGAATTCATTCAGCTGCTAATGAAATGTGATTTGTGATTTATTCCAGCTGGGAGATAATTAGGGCTTATCACAGATAGGCCTAAGAAAAGGCTGGGAAATACTTAGGCTTGTTTTCCAGTTACTTTGAGCTCTTAGGAAAGGAGTGGTTCTTCTACAACCTGAAGTTTTCTGGCTGTGTAAGTCAGGTAATGATAAGATTTTTAACTTATTTGCAAATTACATGGTTACATGAAGTCAGACAAAAGACTACTTTAATAAGTCTTTCTGGTTTAGTGTCTTTTAAAATGTGAGATGGGTAGTTTGCCTTCTCAGGTAGCTCAAGTAAAATGTTAATGAAGTAGCTGGCTTCAGAAAAAACCTTGCAAAACTTGCTCTATGTGATGCCTGTTAACTTGAAATTCTGCTTTTGTTAGTTACTTGCCAAAACAAGCATCTCTGTGTGAGTTTCCCAAAGCCAAAAGAGGATCCTAAAGGTAGCTCCTGCTTATGGGAAAAACAAAGCCTTGCATTCCTTTCTCCTTGAGGAAGATTATAAGGACTCCATATTAACTGTAACCAGAAGTGCCTCTAAGTTACTGCATCATCTTAAAAACAAACAATGTAATAGGAAGGTAGCTCCTACTCTCATAAAAGTAAGTACTTTAAAAGCAGCTAAAGGTAGAAGCTAGACTGTGACTTGTAAGATATCTTGTCCATACATGCTATAAGCTGGAAAAAAAAATAGAAAAAGAGAAAATAATTTACATGAGTAGCAAAGTACCTGTCTCCTTTAATGCAGATTGCAGCTCAACTATGGAGCAGATTTTTCTTTAAAGACCTCTCTCTACAGGGAGCTGCTCTTCTTCCTCCTCTGTTCCTTGAGAAATAGCTTTTAAAAATCAGCAGTTTTCCTGAATTGCAAGACTTCAGATTTGGTGATTGTAAGATGGAGAGGTTTTTCAAAATGGACTAGAGAAATACAACCTCAAATATACCAAAGTACTGTAGAGAAAGTTCCCCCTCTCCCTTCCCTCCTTTTTGATTTTACATAGTTTGTACTATAAAATATATACAGTTTTGTTTTTTCTGTAGCTTAAAGGAATATTTCTTGAGGGAGCTGTATTTTCTATGGATGTTCTTATTCAGAGCAAATTCAGCTATTTTTTAAAAGAAAACAATTTCCTTTTACATGAAATCCAAGGCTTGCATATCTAAATTTTCACAGCAAAGAGACAGTGGGTTCTATGGATTTCTTGCTGAAAAAAGCTTTTTCACTCTTCTCTCAGGATATATTAATGATATTTACACTATGTGTGCATGTATGGGGGGGTGTTTTGTTGTGGGGTGTGGTGGGATTTTTTTTGTGGGTGGTTTTTGGTTGTGGGTTTTTGGTTTGTTTTGGTTCCTTGTGCGTGTTTTTCTTTCCCTGAATAGTTTGCACGGTTGTAAGACTCAGGAGCTGAAGAGCTTTTAACATCATGGCACTTGCAAGCACTTCAGACTACTCCTTGCTTTAGAGATGCAAGTACGCAAGGCGAGTCCAGGATAAGGAGTCATCAGGAGAACTGATAGGTTAGCAGACGTCAAGCTTACAGTTCAGGTCCTACTTCTTTCTTAATGATGTTGCCTACTTATCACACTCCCTTTGAAATTATTTCATTCTGCAGTTGATGTAGGATAAGAAAAAGCAATCATGAGACCTGCTCATAATACAAGTCCCTTAAGTGTCAGGCTTCTGCCCTCATTAGCCAAGGGCTAGGTGCAGAAGGGTTTTTGCTCTTTTTTTAATAGTGCCACAATCCAACTGGCATTCATATGACATTAATCCACACAGAGGGCACCTCGGTCCTTTCCGAGATGCTAGCCCAAAGTAGTGCACGTGACAGGAACTGTATTTGACCCAGATGCTGGGGCTGCACTTGGCACTCCTCAGTGGGGCTGGACTGGGTTACAGAAATATGTGATGGCTGCTCTCCTTTGGGCATGTACTGGAGGCTGCAGTGCCTCCTCTGTGGGCTGCTTGACCAAAGAAGCTCTGCTCTCCAGAGCCTCAGGAGACTCAAAGCCATGCTCCTAATCTTTGGAGCTAGGGCTGTCTGAGGACACTGTCGATCCTTCCTTCCGGCTGAGTATAAACACTGGAGAGTAGATGTGGGAATCCAGCCCATAGCCCTGGGTCAAGAGCAGTAAACATGAGCTGTCCTGCACACTGGTATTCTCAATATATAGATCATCTCCTCTGCATATGCTTACCATGACTGCAGAGGAAAAGCCTATTCAGCTTAAAGAACAGAGAGGTTGAGTCTCCATCCGTGGAGGCATTTAAAAGACGTGTGGATGTGGTGCTTAGGGACAGGGTTTAGTGGTGGACTTGGCAGTGCTAGGTTTACAGTTGGACTCAATGTTCTTAAAGAGTTTTTCCAACCTAAATGACTCTATGATTCTATAGGGAAAGGAAAATTGCCTGCTGAGCACAGCTGGGGCATGAACATGTTTGAGTGGCTCAAGGCCAGCCACTGTACTCCCTAACTTGTTATCCAATAGGTCTGTGTGTGTTTTTATCTGGCAGAAAATGCACTGGCAACTTGAGGTAGCTCATCCATTTAGGGAAGCAGTGGAGACAGGACTGCAGTCAAAAAGATTTTATTAAACTACTATTCTCTTTTCAGTAAGAAGCAGTTCCTGACTTTTTCCTAGAGTATGTCCCGGTCCTACCACAGACACCTCCACACACATGCACACAGATGGTGTGTCGTACCCTTGCTAGGGTTTGACTGGCAGCAAGGACAGGATTTAGCTTCTGGGAGACCTGGTTGAACACAAGCTCAAGGTGCTGTGCTTTCCTGCCTGCGGAGGGGAATGTTGTGTAGTCACGCAATGAACCGTGCTGCCCTGCTAACACGTGACAGTCGGGTGCACTGGAGTTAAGCCTCTCTTGAGCAGGAGGGCAGAGGAGAAGTAAAAGAGTAAAACTGTAATGTTCTTCAAATTGCTGCTTTTTCAAGGCTTTTGTGAAAAAGTATAGAAATGTTCTTGCAGTCTGAGGAGGACTGTCAAGGAGCTGACTGGCATTCCCAAAGCTTTTCTCCTTACTGTGGTTAAATTCAACTCTCTGCTCAGAACAGAAGAGTTTAGGTTAGACAGAACCCTTGGAAGCTATCTGGTCCAACCCTTGCTCATGGCACAACTAATCTGAAACCCAGGTCAGGCTGCTCAGGCTTTTGTCCAGTTGAAGTGCAGAGACTCAGTCTCCTCCCTGGGCAACAGATTCCAGTATTGCCCCACTCTTCCTGTGGGAAATTTAGGTCAGTGTGGTGCTATTGCCTTTGGGATTTTGAGCCTCAGATCAGGAAGTTTACATTTGGTGTAGGTTAACCAAAAGGTAATGCTTCCCCTGGGAGATACAGATTTAATTATGGTTCAACTATTAAGCTACTGCAAATAAACTTTGCTTGTTTAACGAGGATTTCTGATGCAGGTCACCTGGAAGCTCTATGTAACAATATGATTCACCTGGGCTTGAGCAAGGTGCCTCTCAACAGTGGATGCCAGTGTGAGTGCTGGCAATGTGCTGTGCTGTACCATGCCACTACCTCGCCACCTTCTGATCCAGCAGCTACACCAGCACTATTTTGCTGCACACTGCATGGTTCTCTGCAAAGCAATCTGGCTAAAAGCTGCAGTAACAAATATTATTGTAGGATTTTAACATGCCTCAAAGAAGGGAATCAGGATGTGGCTTTATTGAAATATACCTCATTGTTTTTTTCCTTTCCTGCTCCTTGCAAATAAGAAACAGGACAGGTGGACTGATTAAAATTAGTTAAATTCTAGTTAATGGGATTAGGAATTGGTTATTGCCAGAAGCCCTATTTCTACAGGGGAGAAGAGGACTAAGGAGGAAAATGTTCTGCCACAACTGTCCCCTGCTGGTTTAGTGTGGTGGAACAAGGGGGAATAGCCCCAGACAGCCTGTGCTGAGTGAGGACAGTGCCAGACAAGATGGACCATCCTGTGCCCAAGCTTTGCTAGGCTGTTGTTTGAACACAGCAGCCAGTAGAAGAATCATAAAGAGCAAGCTAAAAAGTGCTCAGACACCTCTTGTGGCTTTGCCAGTAAGGGAGATAGTCTCATCAATTTCACATATTGTTACTAATTAAGCTAAAGATTTCTTGCTTAGCTCGCGTCTTGTGCTTTACTTTTGAAGGCAGAGTGTGCACGTCAGCTCTTACATGTCTGGCTGCGAATGGAAACAGATACTTCAGATAGACCCAGACAAGCAAGTTAACTGTGCTGTCCTCTGGAAAAAGGATTGACATGAACTTTCTGTAACCTGTTTTCCTAGATATCTTCTGTGGGTTTTTACACAAGAGGACATGAATATTTCAGGTGTAATCATTGTACTTGTAGGTTAGGTAAGCTTTGATATCTATCAATACCTTCCTTAGGTGCAGGTTAAGGATTTTACACTAATCTATTCAGTGAAGACTCTTGCAGAAGTGCAGCACAGCAAATGACCTGCTTTGTACCTGCCTGTGAGTGCCAAGATAGGTTCACTGCAGCTCACCTCCCTTCTGTTTGTTGTACAGGACTTTTCTTCCTGTCAGTGGTTCAGCTCCTGATGGAAGAACAAAACATTATCACAGAGGTCCCAGCAGCCCTAAAGCACCTAGCCAAATATATAGTGTGTGGTTTCTATGGGGTAGAGCACTCCCTGACCCTTGATATGCTGATCCGCTACCCCTGCGTGAAAGAGGATGACTTGTTACAGTTGCTCAAGTATGACCGTAAACAACTGCGTGCTGTCCTCAACACACTCAAGGCAGAGAAGCTTGTGAAGCTGCGCATGCGAGTTGAAACAGGGCCTAACGGGAAAAGCACCAGGCACAACTACTATTACATCAATTACAAGGTGCTGGTGGATGTGGTGAAATATAAACTGGATCACATCCGCCGGAAGATAGAGGCAGATGAGCAGGATTCAACGATCAGGTGCTCTTTTAAATGCCCATCTTGCTTCAGCATTTACACAGACCTGGAAGTCAAGCAGCTCTTTGATGTATTTACAGGTATCCTGCTTATATTGCTTATTTGCTTTTATCTTAATAACTTTGCTAGCACAAAATTTACAAAATTGCAATAAAAGCATGTTTGTTAGGATATGCTTCCTGTCTGCTGGTGGACAAGGGCCCATGACAAGAGAAGCTGGGAGATGAGGATAAGAGAAAAAGCTGTCTGTGTAGAACAGGCCAAGCAAGAGGAAGACTCTTGAATACATGAGCTGGGGCTGTAAATCATGTTTCAGGCCTCAGCTTTGCTAGGAACAAGATGCTTAGCCTGATTTAAGATTACTCATCCCAGTCTTGTGAGTCCCACTTCCTCATATGGAAATGACAATACAGTATTATTTTAACTCCATTTTGAACTCGTTAGTTAATTTATTTGTGTGTTCAATTCTTCTAATGAAAGAGTTGGACAAGATGATAAAACTGTTTGTAGCCACCTACTGTATTGCAGGTCAAGAGCAGAGGACAGGTGCTCTGTCACTCCAGTGCTGGAGATAGGGAAGTTCAGGCTCCTCCCAGGGCAAGGCGACATATCCACAGCAGAAGCGGGCATCAGAGCTTGTGGGTTTCTCTTTTCTAAAATCAAAAACTAAATAGAGAGTACTCTTTCAAAATGGGTTAAAATGGCATCATGTTGCAATACATTACTCTAAGTGCAGCTTCTGTGTCAACATCTGGGTCATGGTACTGGGAAAAGATGCCAGAGCCAGGCAGAATGAACTTCACTCTGTGTGACTGACTTGAAACATCAAAGGTGAAGCTGGTGTACTGTCAGTCAGCAAAAATCACCCCTTTGTTCTAAATGGAGGGACTTTGTCAAGTTACTGAAATGCAAACATTGAGGCTGGTGATTATATTTTAATAGAATATGCTTTAATTTTTTTATTTTGCTTAAGACAAATGTAGGCTTTTATAGCATATACTTTGACTCCGAACAAGGCTTTTTGAACTTTAGATCAGATTTCTTAACAGAGTATTACTAATCTTTTGCATCCTACGAACATGAGAATTTCCAATTTGGATAATGTTGCAGGCACTTTCCGCTGCACTTACTGCAACACTGAAATAGAGGAAGAGGCCTCAGCGCTTCCTAAGCACAATGCTCGAGCCTTGCTAGCAAAATTCAATGAGCAGATTGAACCAATCTTTGTGCTACTGCGTGAGGCTGAAGATGTTGTTCTGCCGCATGACTTCCTGGAGCCTCAGCCAACAGAAATACCCGAATTATCAGAGAGGTATAAGCATAACCCTGGAACTTCTGATCCATACACCCTCACCTCCCAAAAAAAACCCCACCAATTTTCCAGTTGTAAAATCTTGAAATACTGGTCTTGCAACCTACTTCCTACTTTATTTAGCTTTGTTCGGTACTGTCAGCTGCTTAATGAAGAAGCCTGGAATATCTAAGGCATTCTAAATTATTGTTACACATTTATAGTTTTATTTTTGCTATCTTTTTTGTTTTAAGGAGTAATTTTACAGACTTATCCTTTGGCTGATATGTTTGTAGCCCTTCTGTGAGAAAGTAATGTTTCTGTATCGATGTGCTTCATCCAGCGATGCACTACTGAAGAGACCTTGCAAAAACCAGTGGTTCAGAATCACTTGCCTTTGTGGTGAGCTAACAGGGAATGCAAATTGTTTTAATATAGAGCATTATTAAAGAGTGTGCTGACAAAAATTGGTTTTTTGTTTTTTTTTTTTCCTTTTTTTTGGCTGGGCAATCTGGGGAGGGGGTCTTGCCTGTATTTAAACTCTCCAAAATGGGTGACATTTCATTCAGCTTTGACCAGAAGGTGGGTTCGACTGTGCTGGAATCCTGCAGCCGACCTGAAAAATGGGCCAGCAGAAGTTCCTCCTTTGGCAATATGTTCACCGAAAACTTAGTTATTGATGTACAAGACTCTGAACCCAAAAAGAAAACAAGTGAAAAAGCAACTAAAGAGCAACCTATCTGGATGTCACAGAGCACTGTGGAAGGAGCACCAACAGCCACCGACAACAGTGTTGGTATGTTTGAAGCATTCATTGGCAGACAGTAAATTCAGCAGCCTTACTGTATTTAAATATAGCTTTCCTATTTTAAGCGTAGTGGGCTTGGTTTAGAATACAGAGTAATGCTTCAATTCTGCACTAGTGGCTATCAGATCTTAGTTTTTAAAAATGTCTTTGGGCTGATTTAGGTAATAGTCCTAAAGCCAGAGGTCAGGTATCAGGTCCGGTACCAGGTCCTGAAATATTTGGCTCTAACTGTGCAGTAACAGTAGTAGTAGTCCTCAAAGTGGAAAGCTCTTGAAAACATCTGCACTTTGAAGACATTAGTTATAAAGTGTGGGTAAAAAAGATCCAGAGTAGAAAAAAACTGTGTATGTGAGATATGATGCCTGTGATAGCTGTGAAGTACTGATACCTCTAACACCTGGTATTTTGTGTTAGGAGTACATGCTTCAGAAGAAAAAGTTAAAGAAATTGTCACTGACAATGATACCATCAAAACTCTTCTGATGTGTGAGTCCAAGTTACTGTCTAGCACAGACCAGGTTCCTGTTGTCAAAAGCAAACTACCCGAGTCAGTCAGCGATACCAGCGAAGAAGATGCCAAGCATCCAAGAACAGGAACAAAAGTAGAAGTCAGCAACCTTGAGCAAGAGAAGGAAGACGAAATAGAAGGTCCTATTTTGATGGTAGCTGGTCAGCCTCGGTCATATGGTGAAGTCAGTGAAAATCTTGAGCTTGTGTCTCTCATGACAAATGAAGAGAGAGAGGCTTATATAAAAGTAGGACAAGAAATGTTCCAGTCTTTCTTTGAATAAATGCTACTGTATGAATATGTGAACTTGTACAGAATGGGTGAAGGCTTCTTTTGAAATAAGATAGTTAAATAGTTCTTCAAAGTTTGTGTTCTTCAAAGTTTACCAGTAAAGGGTTTTGTTTGAATTCCTTGCTGTTATGCAAGACGGCAATCCTGTAGTAGGAAACTGCAGTTCAAAGTAACAGCATTGCAACTAAAGCAACCCAAAGTTGCTATGGGTTTTCTGTTGTGTTAATGCTTAGAATTTGAATCCTGTAATTAGTTTTGGAACATGAATGATTTCGGGAGACAATGGGATCTGATTAAAATAAAGTTTCAAAGGCAATGTTGCAATCTATTGTAAGAAATCAGTTATTCCAGCTCTCTCCTAGAAGTTGCAGATACTTCCAGTGGTAAAAATGAGTCAGAGTCCTACATGATTTGGTGCATTCTATGGTTTTGTTAGGTCATTCACTACACAACAGTAACAGAGAGGTATTATACAGCAACCTCCCTCTAAGGGAAGGCCTGTTACTAAATTGTGTTACCTACAGAAGCAGCAGCTCTGGCCTCTTAACTTTAATCTTGAAATAATTGCCTGAATTCTTTGCACTCATTGTTCCACAGAACTGTCTCTGAAGTGAAGAACTGTGCAATGGATACTGGACAGTGAAATATAACATTCACTTTGGTCCAGGCTGGTAAGGTAGCAAGCAACGTATCAAGCAGAAGACTCTGCTTCTCATAACCCATTCACATGCTCTCCTGTAATCTTTTTAAGCAATATCTTCTCTGACATCACTGAAAAAAACCACATTCTGCTTGAACTGAACTACAAAAGAGTAGGACTGACATCAGAATATAAAAGCTTAACTTCAGCAGTTCTACTGTTTTGTGCCCTTATTGTCTATTTTCAGTATTCATTACCTAAACACACAGGAGGTTCCCTCTAAATGTAAGGAAACACTTTTTTATGGTGAGGGTGACTGAGTACTGGCACAGGTTACTCAGGTACATTGTAGAGTTTCCCACCTTGGAGATACATAAAAGCACCTGGGCATAGTCCTAGGCAGCCAGCTCTGAGGGGCCCTGCTTGAGCAGGGGGTTGGACACCCCAATGTGCCCTTGTGGCCAAGAAGGCCAATGGCATCCCGGGGTGTATCAGGAGGGAGACTGGTTAGTAGGTCGAGAGAGGTTCTCCTTCCCCTCTACTCTGCCCTGGTGAGACCGCATTTGGACTATTGTGTTCAGTTCTGGGCCCCTCAGTTCAAGAAGGACAGGGAATTGATGGATAGAGTCCAGCATAGGGCTACAAAGATGATTAAGGGAGTGGAGCATCTCCCTTATGCGGAGCGGCAGAGGGAGCTGGGTCTCTTTAGCTTGGAGAAGAGGAGACTGAGGGGTGACCTCATTCATGTTTATAAATTTGTAAAGGGCGAGTGTCAGGAGGAAGGAGCCAGGCTCTTCTCTGTGATGTCAAATGATAGGACAAGGGGCAATGGGAGCAAGCTGGAGCATAGGAGGTTCAATCTGAACATGAGGAAAAGCTTCTTTACTATAAGGGTGACAGAGCGCTGGAACAGGCTGCCCAGAGAGGTTGTGGAGTCTCTTCCTCTGGAGACATTCAAGACCCTCCTGGGTGTGTTCCTGTGCAACCTGGTCTAGGTGATCCTGCTCTGGCAGGGGGGTTGGACTGGATGATCTTTTGAGGTCCCTTCCAGCTCCTAATATTCTGTGATTCTGTGACTGGATGACCCCCAGAGGTGTCCCTGACAACCTCAACCATTCTGTGAAGAAAGGGTAGAGAGAAAGTATGAACAAAGAAATAGCATTTCAGGGCATTGTTCATACACACCTCTCCAAGGCAAGAATTCAGGAACTGTATATGCTCATGTTATGTCTTGAGCTTAGAGTTTCACAATTTACCATATAAACTAGATTTGTCTTAAATATGCACAAATCTTCATGTTCTACTTAATGAAAATGTCCTTGTTGAGGTCTACTAAATGATTCTTGTGCCAAGTTAGTGATTAAAAACTTTAATTTTGTTTAACTTTCACAGATTTGCCTATGTTACAAATTGTAAAGTTTTTCTTCCTGCATAGAGTATCACTAAAATTTAAAGCCTGTACAGTAACTAAGCTGTCTTCAAACCTTTTGATATACTTTTGTCTCTGGAGAGGAGAGGCATGTGATTATCATCTGCCATTTCAAAAGTCACTTAAACTTGGAAACACTCAAAACAACCAAACTAAGAAAAGAAATCACAGAAGAATCACTCATTTTATTCAAACTTCAGGCATATTTAGGCTTCACTGTCACTAGACTGTCTCCCACAGCATATAGCCACATTATTACATTAACCTCAAAAGGAAGATAACCCTGAATTAAAGATGACCATTGCTTTTTAACTACTATGAGAAAAGCACTGTAGTTGTTTAAGGTAAGCAGGACATCTGTAACGCAGCAGGCATAGCTTATTCAACATTTCTAGCTCAGTTTTATGACATACTGTTACTAGCAACTCCAATCTTAAAAAGTCAAGAAAATTTTTGTACTGGTTCAAGTTTTCCAATCTGCTTTTCTATAATCCTAATTTCATTTTTGCCATGAGGCTTCATTAGGTGCTAGCTTTAAGTGTTTTTATAAACATTAACTTCAATTGTAATTTGCTAAATTTCTTCCTTTCTACATGAAAACCCTTTTAAAGTCAAACACTTCAGGAACAAATTCTACAGGCTTCCAACTGCAGCACTTTTTAGTGTTACATGTGAGATGATACTAAAATTTTCAGCCAGGCTTATCTGTTCGCCTACTGAAAGTGCAAAACAGAAAATGCAGAAAAACACATGGTATTAACAGGGTTTTAACTTCAGCTCAGATAATGTGCTGATAGAACAGGAACAATTGTTTTTTCAACAGACCAGCTAAACGTAGGCTATAAAGGCAAGATGTAGATATGTACTGTGTCTACACCTCATATTCGTGGAAGTTGGAGAAACTTAGTGGGACAAGTCTCTTTCTCAGGAAAATGAGTGTTTCTCCAAAGAGGAGTAACAAACAGCTACAAACACGCTGATACTTAAGTCAGTGAACTTCCAACAACCTCTGCATACCACTTTGTAAACCAGAGGAAATCTTTTTCCAAAGACGAATTTACAGACAAGTCCAAACTTTATTAAAACTACCATTTTGAACAACTTTAAAATTACTAAACAAGTCACAATAAAAAATAAAAAAGATTAAGACAGAAAAAGAACAGTGCAGCAAAACTGAATAGAAGAGGATTCAGTTCCAGCTGTTCAAACTGCCACAGGCAGAAGTTAGCGTATCTATCCTAAGAGGCAGCGTGTAAAAAATTTTACATATTTATACACTTCCAGAATTCTGGGAATTTAGTGCTGATCTTCCATATGCATTTGTATAAACGGTGTTTATAAAAGCAGATATCTTCAGGTCATTCTCATGCACTTTGAGCTCCAAAAGTTTCTGTAAAATAAGAGTATACTCATTATTGACTAATAGCTACAAGGCATCAAAACACAGCTCTTGATCACATTTCAACTTGTAAATACCCATTAAAGCACCTCAATGAAATATTTAATCCTCGCCTTTTTTTCCACAAGCATCTTCAGCCACAGCTTACTTGAATAGCTGCAGCCATTGCCCATATACAGATGAAGAATGGCTTAGTTGCTACCTGTGATATCGTGTGGCGCGGCGTGGCGTGGCATTATTAGCCAGACTGTTCCCACACCAGGCACATGCAGCAGTATTCACCAAACTGATAGGACAGACTTCTGCTCACATAGCCATGACAAGCAGAATGGGAATGGGCAGTGAATGGGTTGCACCTTCCTTCATACTCTATTCTGAAAAATCCTATGCTGTCACTACAGCCGTATTAAAAAAACAAAACAAAACAAAAAACAACAAAAAAAACCCACAAAAAAACCCACTTGTGTCACAATATCAACATATTAAAAAAATTAAGCTGCTTTGACCTGCATTACCATTAAGTTTTTGTAGCTGCATAAATACTGTTTCATGAAAGCGGTGAATCATACGCACAAAGCTTTTTCTAGCTCATAGTATGATTCATATAAAAATAATTTTCTTTTCCCTGAAGAGATACTTTAATATTCTGAAAAGTCTTTTGAAGCTTTCTACTACAAAAATACCGAGCAGTCTGTCAGCAAATGATATTGAGCATTATTAAATCAGATAACAGCAATTATGGTTAACAGTATTATTAAACCCAAGCCTGTGTAACAAGAAACAAAAATACTATTCCATTTTAGTAAGTTTTAAAACCATTAAGTTGTAACATGCATTTTAAATATGTTAATTCTTATTACTTTATTAGCCACAGCATCTAACAAAAGTATATAGAAGGGACATGGAAGGCAAAATTCTTTCATATCAATGTATAATTTTCAAATGCACAATAACAAAAACCAGGATATTCTTTCAGTACCCACAATAACAGCTTACTTCAATCAGTGATAAGAAGATATTTAGATTCTGGCCATCCCAGAGTGTTTTCCCAATAGGTGCAGAGGATTTAGAAAATAATCTTTACCAGGTTCTTTCAGAGTTTGGGCATCTCCTACTAATTCTTGATCTTGAGCTCTACCTCCATCCAATAATTCATCAGACAAACTGTTGGTTTGGGCTTCTGTTGCTATTTTCTTCATTAATTCTGCCTGTGTAACAGATAAAGCAAAACTCAAAATTCTGGGTAATTCTTATTGCAGTCTAGATCATTTAAATGTTTAGGGTGTGCACTTCTACACAACTCCACAAACAACAGCAAAATACCTCTGAATACACTGCAAGTTTGAGGGGCAAGTCTTCAACTTTCACAAAGTCATCTTCATCAGATTTTTGGCTTACATTTCCAGAACCAGCTTCCTGTTAATAAAACCAGTGACAGTTAAGAGAATAGCGCTACTTTGTTTTATTTTCACTCCAAATTAGATTTTTGATTATTATAATAATAAAGTACAAAGTACATCACAAAACAATGACCATATCAAATCTGCAGATGAAAACAATAAATAACAATGAAACAGAAAAAAGATTCTATTTTCTCTTGCATGTATCTTAACTGAAATATACGCACATATTCATTCACTAACACAGGTGACTCTGTATCAGGGCTGCCAGCCATGGAGCTTTCCGAACTTGCAGCAGATGATTTGTTTCCTACACATGTTGTATCTAGTGTTTGAGTTTCATCCACTTGTAAAGATGAGTTTGATTCTTCTGTTTTCATACTGGCTGTTATAAAGGACTCTGGGGTATTGACTGTTAAAGTTGGTGTATTCTCCATGACATTGAGGCAATGAGGCAAAATTGTGGCCAGATCTTGTTCACCTAAAACCACAAAACTACATTTTAACTAGAGAAAATAAACCAGGTATAAAATGAACATACAAAAATCCCAGATTTTTTTTTTTAACACATTATTCTTCAAAGCTACAAATAAGCAGTGGATGTGAATCTGCCTGATTGAAATAAAACATCAGTTACTTGTACTCTCACATACTGAAGTATCAGCAACTATCATAAGACAGTATCTTAAGACCTAAACTTAAAAATTTTACTTGATATGGCTTTTAAAAAAACAAAAACAAACAAATCCAAAAAACCCAAACCAACCAAAAACTAACTTCCAGAACTATACAACCTACTGAAAAATATTAATTCCTTAACATTTTGACACATTCTTGGGGCAACAGAGGATCTGTTCAAATACTGCTTTTAGTCTACAAAAAAAGACCAAGAACAAAACCAGCAATTTTAACAAAGACCCCCAAGAAACACTAAGATTATAAGAAACATTCATACTAACTGGTAGTGTTTCTGTCTTTTGACAAAAAAAATGATTTCTTGGTTCTTAATCAGTTACGACACAGCATTACTCACAGAAATAAGTCTTTATATTTTAAAGTTATTTCAACTGCTAGTAAATGGTAGTAGTGGAAAAGGCAAGTACTAGACAAATCTAAAGATCAAAATATTGTAACAGACAAGCTAACTCTGCTACAGTTGTGTGCCAAAGGCTGCAACAATCAACTGAAATTCACACAAGCATCAAAACCACACCAACCTACCTAAGATTATTCCAGGCTTCCTCTTTGAAAGGTCTGCTGTGTGTGTATCAACACAGATACATCTAGTCAATGAATACAGTTTGATGAAAAAAACCCAACCAAACAGCCCAGGAAACTCTTGCAAAAGTGATGTCCTTCCTATTAATTACATATATCACAGGCACTATCCAAGATAATTCTTACAATATGCAAATTCATATAGAAGTGTTAATCTCTTCAGATACTGCATACTGGGCTTACCTTTAACATTAACAGATTCTTGTTCTGATGACAAAATCTCACTGCTTTTTGTCTTATTCAATTCTTGGTTCAAAGTCTATTGGGGAAGGTGAAAACAAGTTAAAACACATTCTACTAATCAGCTTCATATGTTATTGGCTCATTTACTCTTCCTTGCTAACTAGAAACGCTATACACTTGCTTTGCACTTTTGTTTTTAACTACTTTGAAATAAAGCTAGCATATTCTACACTCTATTCATCAGCTGGTTAACCACACTTTCAGAAACTATTAACACTGATGCGTATGTTTTATCTAAGCATTTCATTTTATTTTTACTATAGTAGTTTCCAGGTAAACTCTCTAGTTCCACTGAAAAGATCTGTTGTTTTAGCCTTTAAAGCAAGATGTTCCAGTTGCATCCTTGCCTAAATGTTAGCAGCTGTTGAGTAAACCAAAGTTTAAAAAGACTCGGAAGTCAATCTTATTTACAGAAATGTAAAGAATTAACAAGTCTCCAGAACCAGGCCACACACATACAAATGTTTTTAAGGAAACTAACAGTGAAATCACAATAGAAGCTAGTAACATTTCACTGTTGTTCTAGAAAAATGTATTACGTGATGAAGAGGAAAGACAAATCAAAGACATGCTAGAAAACAAGAGTCAATGGCTTCTGCAACAGAAAGCCCAGCTAGAACTTCTTGTTAGCAAACACACTGAAAGAACCAGGTAACGGTTTAAAACTTGCTGCTTTTTTGAAAGTTGTTTTCTACTCCAGATTAACATTTTCTCTTTCTGATAGATTTAAACATTAGTTTTGTGTGTGTTCATCCACCCATTTTGGCATCAGCAATACCAAAAATATATTCAGGTGGTGAATGAGTGGTAGATATTTTTTATGTAGCAGCTATTGCTTTCATGTAAGTTCTTGAATCTTTCTTCTACTTTCATTAGCATGAAAGCAGTACAAGAAAAAAATGAAATGTTTTATGCAAGTATTTGTCTGAAAAGCTATGCATTGGCTTGGTTTGTTCTGCATTCACAACTTTGGTGATACCTGTTCGTTTTCAGTTGTTGTTTCACTGCTGGCTTGTAGTGATGTCTGCACATCAACAGGTCCTTCCTCAAATTCTATTTCTTCATCTTCATTCTCATCTTCTCCACTGCCATAGTTAGTCAGAGCCTGCGTTTCTGCTTTTGATAAACCTGAAAGCAAAACAGTGTAAAACCACCTTCATGTTGGATTTACATACTGACAGAGCCTGACAGAGTAGAAGTCAGGCCGCAAAACACAAATCTTTTTTGGGAATTTACTGCAACGACCACTTGTAACTCATAATTCAAAACATTATTTGAAATTAAGATACAGTGATGACTTATTTTCAAAGATCCATATGCTCTACATAAACTGTATTGCCAACAAACACCACTATGTTGGTGCAAAATATGTAAGTTACTGAAACAAGTTGGTGTGAAGAATTTAAGTATAAGGGAAACCAGGCGATGAGCAGTTGGTATAAGATGACAAACAGGACAACAAATATGCAAGCTTTAGGAGAAGCATATTCAAAAATCATCATTTAAATGCAAAACTGCAAAACATTTCAGCAGCTTTTACATCCTTCAGGTTAAAGTTTGAGAAACTTCAAGTTTAGCTGAGACAGGATATGTAACTTAAACAATGAATCTGAATTCAACATGTGCTTCCACAGATCTACTGATTACTAAGAACGAATGCTCCTCTAAATTGGAATGTTTAACACCCTTGACATCAGCAGTAAATAGAGTACTGGAAAACTTTCACTGGAAGAGACCTCACTAGAAAATCTGTGAGGGAAGGCATTACACAGCAGTACTTCACACAAATCCTGTTGTAAAATTAGTTGGTCAAAACTACACTGAAAGCATTGAATAATGAACTACAAAAATCACTTACTTATTGCCACTGGACCGTTTTCACTTTCCTCATCTTCCTCTTGATCAGATGCATCTGACCTAATACTTTCAGGAACTCTACTACCATCATACATTTCTGAGTCCTGTGCTGGTTTAACAGTTTCAGTCTCATCCTTGTCCTAGGAGAAACAAAAAAAAAAAAGTTATGGTTTCTGCATCAAGGAGTCACCTTTTTGTTTTTCAAAATTCAAAGAGCTACAGACTAAAACCTAATGTTTAAGAAGACTTTAAGGCCCAGAAATAAATACTGCGAAGCTACTCCTGAAACAGAGCATCAAAATCTACTCTAAAAGAGTACGCACTGTTCCGACACAGCTATCAAGGACATCGTAACTGAGTATTTCATTAACGGAAAAGGTTCACACAGATCAGCATGTTAGCTTAAAGATTTAAATAAATTAGATTTGTCAATATCACAAGGAAGACAGACACACTTGCATTTTTACCTCCTACTGACTTCCTTAACTCTCCTAAATGACCTCTAGTCAAAATGAGGAAAGTTCCTTACTGTCGCTTCTTGCTTCTTTGGCAATAGTTACTCAGCATTTTCTCTACTGAATGATTTTCAAGGCCACTTGAGAGAGAGAATTCTGCTCTGTCTATACAAACTCCAAGTAAAGCCACGAGTTTGGCTCTAAATTTTGAAAGGACTCTTCTAGACTACAGTGACCGTAAGAAGTGATATACAGATTCCCACTCTCACTTTCAAAGCAGCGTGACAGAAGCGCTAAGCCCTAGAAGAAAGCACTGATCCTATGTCCATACATGCCTCTATATATGTCTATGCCCATTTAGGAAAGCATTCAACATTCTACTCAGTACATCACCTAGATCTTCCCCTTGGTTGGAAAAAGCTGAGCATTTCAGCACAAAATCCAAAATTTCACATACAACCCCTTTCCCTAAACACAGTCGGTTTTTTTTAGTGGTTTTCAAAACAAAGCGAGAAGGGAGACATTTAGGGCCTTAATGTTTAATACTCAGAGCACACACATACTTTGACTCTGAGGACTTCAAGTTCCATTTGTCCCATCTCAGAACATGTGCCTTCTCCTTAAAATGAAAAGCACAACTTATTCCATATCATTAAAAATGCTAATTGTCAAAAATAACTAAACACCGTCTCTATTTACTGTTATTTACTCTATTGTTATTTAATTCTTCAAGGAATAACTCCACTCTCAATGCTCTGAGCTGAGAATACAGGCAACAGCCCCAGACCAAATCCTACAGTAAACATGCTTGGAACAGGTCTTTTCTTTTTTCTTTAAAATATAGAAAATTAATACTAAAAGGAAAACCAAGATCTTACCCTAAAAGCTGCTCAGCAAGTATCACAAATTATTCCATTTCAGTTGTATAGCAGTCAACACAAACTTTGCATTTTAGGCTTTCAAACTGTCAGTCCTAAAGCAAAGCTCTTTCAACACAAAGGTCATCGACAATAAATTAAAAAGCATTTTAATACTATCTTTGTTGATCTGAGTGCGCTTTCTGAAAGGTACAAGATAATGTTTTATAACAAATGAAACGAACAGTTTTTACACTGGTAATGGCTCTAAAAGTAGAAACAGGAGTAAAACCAAGAGCAACCAAGGAACTGGTATCCAAGTCATGCTTACTGAACGCATAGAATAACAAAGACACTGATGAAGGCAGGTTTTCTTGGTAGTAATTTTCTAGACTGTCAACTCAAATTAAAAAAAGGGAAATTATGAAAGTAAATTATAAAGTAAATCACTGAAAATAACAGAAAGGCAATAAAACCCATGATGTTTACTAGATTTATAAACACTAGGAAATGAGCTGCTTACAGATGCTGGATTTGTATGACAAAAAACAGTAAGCCTAAGTGATCTGTGAAATTATCTGAGAAATAAACAGTTGAGAAGCATAAACATACTTTGTCCTCATCGACATCTTCAGCAGATGAACAAACATCCACCTGGAGACCTTTTTTTGCCTAGAAGAAACATAAACTGTCTTCAATTCTAAACTGAAATAACTTTGAAATACTGAATCAAACTAAGGCTTCATGAATGCCTGGCTGAAATGCCAATCCTACCAACAGTTGCTACCTCAAAATGGCAATAAGCCACAGGGACTTCTATACTACAAGAGATGGTTACACAGATGTCTTCAAAATTTTAGAGTTGCAAAATATTACAAAAACTGTGCTAGCCCTCTTTAATTAGGCAATGGTGTTAGAATGCTAATTCTCCAGTCTGTGGTTAAATCACATTTAGCATTTAAAATTATATATACCAGCTGCCGTCAAGACACAGAGAGCTGTGTTTTTCAGTGTGGAATCTAAAACCAGTCAGCTTAGTGGACTCAAGACAGACAAAAATCAAGCAAGATCAGATGTGTCTGGATCAGGATCCCAGACCTGAAAGCTGTGAGAAGACCACGACATAATTGTGCAGGTCTGTACAAAGCAACCAGGACCTATCAGTTCCAGCCTATCTCTGGCTCTGTTGGATCTGAACTGCTGCCACAGCAACAGGGGAAACATTGACCTTAACTCTTACTTCTCCGTCTTCAAGGAGAGGAAAAGAAACCCCAGATCTAAGTTGGCTCCATGCATTCTTATAGCAGTGTATAAACCAACAGTTTATGTAGCAAAGACCAAATGAGTAACTCCAGATAAAACAGGAAGTAGTGTCCAAATCCTTCTGGATTCAGTGTTTCTTTGGCCTCTTTACAAGGCACTCTGCAGTCTCTCTCACACTAGCCTTATTACTGGTATATCCAAGTTGAACTACCTTGAAATGTAGCTGATGATACACTTAAGACTACTTATAGGACTTTGACAGATTCACAAAACATTTCCGTTGGTATTTTAAATAAGTTAAGGGTTTGCTTTGGTATTTGTGTTTCTAGAAGAAAGCGGGAAGGACAATGACGTCATAATCATACTATGCAAGAAGAAACATTGAGGCAGATACCTGACCAATGTAAGCATACAAACATCATCTGTTCTACTGTTTGTTTTGCAAACAGTTCATAGAACTAAAAAAGCTATGTTCCTAAAAACTGTAATACTGAAATTAAAAATAGGAATGCAATACCTTTAATAATCTAAATGGTGCAAAAAACACTCCAAACTTTTGTTAGAGTAGAATAAGTACTATAGTCTGAAATATTTTTGAAACATCTATATAATTTTTACACTCAAGTCTAGAAAGTGATACTTTCTACATTTGGGAACAAGCCAACTATTTGATGATTTTGTAGGACTTACTCAAGTTAGGTAAAGATGGCACCTGACTAAGCTACTGCAAAGAAAGCTGTAGGCATAACTGGAGAGACCATGAACTGAGACACCCATATGTCAAAATATTTAGCTCAGATATATATATAGGCCTTTGTCTTCCCAAGTAACCATGACACACATGATGGAGCTCTGCTTTCCAGGAGATGGCTAAACATCGCCCTGCCAATGGGAAATAGTGAGAGAATTCCTTGTTTTGCCTTGCTTGCATACACAGCTTTTGCTTTGCCTGTTGAAGTTTCTTTATCTCAACCCATGAGTTTTCTCACTTTTACCCTTCTGATTCTCTCTATTCCTCTATCCCTCTGGGGGCAGGCAGTGAGAAAGTGGCTGTGTGGGGCTTAGCTGCCTACTGGAGTTAAACCACAACTACTCAATGGCCCCACTTGACAATACTTTTCAACACGTGACTATTTCTTCCTACGTGCACATATAACCATTGAAACACATTTTCTGAGTTACCAACAACAGAGTCTACAGAATTAGATACCCATAACTGACACTTACTTGCAATACAGGACACCTCTCTCACTGAGGAGAACTAGTTCAAGCTTCTACACATGCAATTCTGTGACTATACAGACCTCATTTGTAAAAAAATATACAAATAACCTATGAACTAAGGTAATCAAAGCGGTTTAAGAAATAGAGATATTTAGGAAACTCAGAAAAGCTACATTTTGAAAAAAAATAAACCAAACCTCTTTAGCATAAGACTGTATTACTTCAGTAGTTTCTATTTTTCTTTTACATCTCTGTTTTACAGAAATACTGTTGTTGTCCAAGTCTTGCATGAGTTTAAAAAAGGCTAATTCATTAAACAACACTTCAGAGATCTCCACAAGAAGATCCTCTCCACAATCTTTTAATTTTCTACCAGCAAATTTTGCCAGTGAGTCCTGTGAAGAGAAAGAATACTTCAGTTTTTGAAACAGGCTTTCAAACTTCAAAGATTAAGTATTTGCAATCTTCCCAATAACTCAAAATAAGGTAGTTATACAATAGCTTGTGTTTTTTTAAACATGTTTTAGCAGCTTACACAGATCTTAAGTAGAATCTTTAATCACATAGCACAGAACTTACAAAGTTACTGATTTAAGTCTATACGTGTAGGAAAGAAAAACAAATAAGATATTAAAAAAACAAAAAAACCACAAAGAAAAGAGCAGCCTATTTATTTTCAAGAATTTATACAAAACGTCCATGAAGATCATCACCAGAACTCCCCTTGAAGACAGCCACAGGCAGGATATACACCTCTCTCTATCTGGCAGTGATGAAAAAGTTCTGTGCATGGTAAAGCTTTAATTTTAGGAAACAGGGTAATACCTCATTGCTGTATCAAAGCTGGAGGACAATAGCAGCTATGCTACTGAAGTTGGACAATATCACTGGTTTATCCGTTGCTCAAGTTGCAATAGTGTTGCAGAACTTCACTGACAAACTACTAACCTGAAGTATACTGCCAAGCTGCTTATGAAAGAACTTCACAAATTCTTTACTTTCATCATTTTGTTGTGTAAGAGTCAAGACCATACGTCTTACTGATGTCAATAATTGAGAAGAGCACACTTCATCCATGTGTTCCTAAACAAGTATCACAGAGTGAGCTTAGTTACCACTTAAACAAAATTGCTATCAACTCAAATACTGAAATTAATTTCTAAAATAAATTTTAAAATCACCTGTCTACTGAAGGAACAGCACTTCATGAAGAGGTCCTAACCCACCTCGCAACACAAACTAACTGGAACACAGTTATAGCAGATACCATACTTCATTAATGACTGATTGGCAAAGACACAAAAAGCTTTATCTCACTTTTCCAATACATTAGTACATGCCATCTTTTAATATCTGGACAAACCAAGAATCTTCATATATTGTGGTTGTGTACTTAAGTGTACCAAAGTTTATCTTAAGGTATCTACTGTTGTAAACTCCCCTAAAACTGCAAACAAAATGGAAGTCTTCAGGCACCGAGACTCTGGCATGTGAACAATATACACAGTTTTTCAAATCAGTATCAACCAAGTAAACTATTAAACAAATCTAAGTTTATATATTGTGCAAACTATAAAAGGTAACAGGGAGTTTACTTAAGCATCTCACAACTCAAACTTCTCAACTCTTTAACCTTGCAAAAATCAACTGTGACTATTTCTCCTTCAGTAGTACGTTTCTCCTCTGTACTCACTGACGTTTATAAGCTCTTAACAATTTTAAAGGTATTTGTAAACAGAAGAAAATATGCCAAAACTCAGAGCTAAAAGATTAAGTTACATTGTATGTAACAGTTTTAATTAAAATTATCTCAGTTCTCTTTGCTAAAAGGCAGCGAATATTTCAGAAGTACATTCTCAAACATGTCTGTCTATCTGATTTGGTCAGCTCCAAAGACAACTCTATTCTTCATGTCAAGTCCACCAGCCCTATGCAATCTAGAAACCTAACCATTTTTTTCTCCCATGAAAATATTCATAGAATCTTTTTGTCAGAGCATTTAATCCTTACTTCATCCTCAGCAAGAACGCAACTTAACATATATTTGTTGGTAGCTGTTGCTGAGATGCAAGTTATCAATTTCAAATAATGCTCTTTTATGAAATTATACAGGTCTTTCTCTTAATTCACGTATTACTGAAAAGAGTTCTTACCTTTAGAAAAGGAATGACCTCCTTCATGATTGCTTTAATCTGCCGGTCAAGCTGCTGAGTATCTATACGAGGACATGGAACAGCAGAAACTTCACTTGGCTGTGGCACAGGAAGACCTTCACTGGCACTTGGACCTCAATAAAAAAATTGCACATTTAAGTCATTCAACATTACTATTAAGTAAGTGCCAATTTCAAAACCATGTATTTTCCTTCTTAAAAAATAAATCGTATTTACTTAAGTATCCTTTGAAACTTTGCTAAATTTTCAATATAAATGAAGAAGAATGCAAGTTAGCCAATTAAAGAATTCTTGATATTTAGAATAATTATTTTCTAAAACTAAGCAAAATATATATATGTGCATACCTTCTAATTTAGCAGCAGAAGCACCCTGAAAATTACTAGAGCAGCCCTCAGAGTCAAGGGTACTTTCAGCTTCAATTTTCATACGCTCATATTCCCTCATCCTAGCCAAAGCTTGATCTAAGTGAATCACTGTGTCGCCTATATTTAAAATAAAAACACCTTTTAATCTAAATAAAAAGTTTTTAATTGATAGACAAGTAAACAATTATAAAAATCAATTCAAAGCCCCAAATTTTGAAATCTACGTATAACTATCATTAAGTTATAATCTGTTACGCTCTTTCATCAATGCAAGTTGTTTCACAAGTGGCTAATTTCTCTGTTTACAAAAACACGTAGTTACACACTAAAAATCAAAGAATAGTATACTATTTAAGAGCAGACAATGGCAGGCATTTTAAGAGGGAAGAAGGGAGTAGAACAACATTGTAATTCACATCATTCTTACCAAGGTCATCAGTGGCAAAGGGTTCAAAATTTGAAGATGTAGACATAGTACTTCCATTGTCTGCATCATTTTGTTCACAATCTTGGCATGCTCCTGTAGAAAAGTTCTTGCCAAAAGTTTCCTAAAAAACATCAAAGAACTGAATACAAACCAGGAATGTACTGTCTTTTCACAGATGTGTCAACAAGCCAGCAATCCTTTTCAGCCACATGCTATGGTATCAAGACCTGTCTCCAGGCTGCTTGACTGGAGGACAACACTACTTTCAGAATGTAAATCCATTAGGTGATTCTACCACGTTTGTTTCAAATACTTCAACTATAAAATACATAAGAAAGTGTACAGAGGCATTAGTGATTTCTTAAATACAAAAAAGCAAAAATTCCTTGGAAATCTTGCCCTGACCTTACTCACAGGAGAATTTTAGCTCTTTTTAAGTATCATTTTCTGATTTGCCTCCCTCTCCATGTTCTGTTCCTCCCTGACACATCATTCATTTCCAGCATCAAGAATAATACCACGTTTAATCCCTTTTGGATTAAGATTCTCTTGCATTTCTTTGTTTAGAAAAGTCTGTGTAAGTTGGTACAAATTTTAGAAAAATTCAGTTGCTAGGATGAATGTTTTAATACATAAGCCTGCATGTTCATTGAAAAGACAGGAAAAGTTGACAATAAACTAGCTTCTGAACTTGAAAACTTACATCATCTGTAGAAGCAAGGCTTTCACTGGGAGTGAGTTCAGAATTTGATGCTATCCATGCTGCAGAATTCAGTGATTTTGTGTGCTTCCCTTTTTCATTGTTCTCAGACAAGTGTCTAGTCACTATGTCCTGGAAAAAAAGATAATAAATCTATACTGTAAAAAAGGATCTAAGATTTGTTTGATTCACACACAAGATCAAAAATTTTGTGCGTACCTGCAAAGCATACAGAGCCCTTTGCCTCAAGTAATCGGTATTTAACAGCTGAAGCTCATGGAAAAGTTCAATAAGAAAGTGGGGACGAGACTCATTTTGAGAAATAAGTGTTGCCACTTCAGAATAAATTGTGTCTCGCAAAGCTTCAAACATAGAAAGATCACTACCAGTTTCTGTAGAAAAAAGAAGAAAACTCACTAAGTCCACAATAGGCAGTCTTCTTTCAACTGGATGCATATTAGGTACAGATACACAAATTATGTCTCATCATTGTAGATTCCATTATATAGCTGCTTTCTTAAAGCTTACTCATGTAATGAAGGGCAAAGATTTAAACATTCTGAAATTGTACTTTATGAAATCCTTTATGTACAAAATGAAATACAGAATAGGAATAATTATCTTTACAATTTTTAAACAATACCTTCAGAAAATATTCTTTATTAAAAAGAATATTGCACACAAAATGTTGCTTTCAGAAGAGGTATTTAGCACTGAAAATGGAGCTTTAAGATATTTCAAATGAGATAGCCAAAGGTCTCAAGTTTATATAATACAGGTAGTCCACACTTCTGCAACACAAGCAACAACATTAAGAAAGCTCTAGACTGAATTCAAGAAAGCCATTCCTTCCCTCACAAGCATAATCCAGCATTCTCATACATGTCTAACATCACTTCTGAGGCTCACTTAAGACCTCTTAGCCTATTACATATGTATGAGAAGACAGTGTATTCCCTAATAAGCCTCCTACTCCTTTGAAAATTAAGCATTATCCTTGCATCACAACAGTTAAAATTATTACACACATTTTGGCAAGTGTTGAATGGAAAAAGTTAAATTTGGAAAACTCAGCTTAGTTTAACAGATGCATATTTGTTAGTATTCAAGTTAATGAAGTAATTAGCAATACAGCAAATATTACTGTGCAGTTTGATCATCTGCAAATAGTTAACCAGTACTTTTTAGCATAGAGGCAAGCTTTTTCAGCCTTTAGTAAGCCACCAGAAATCACCTCCCTCTCCCATAAATAAAACACATAGTAGCTTTTAAACATACTAAAAATGCCTACCGAAATTAGGGTCTTTGGGGTTTTTTTCTGCGTATTTTCTATTTGTAATAGTGACTAACCAAGAATATGAAAAACACGTTCTCCATAAATGTAATTCAAAGTAGTCTGTATTGTTGCATTTCATGCAAATTACAAGAAACTTCTCTTGCCGTTATAGAGAAGGTGCTGCAACAGTACTATTTTGAACATCTGCTAAACAGTGAGTTATAGGACCAAAGGTAAGAGGGAAAAAAAGTAACAGGACATTGTTGAAGCTAAGCAGTGAATGCATTACCTGGCGCTTCAATGCATGCATTTCTGTTAGACTGCTGCAGAATTCTCCTAGCATGCGCTGTAGGAAAGTGGGGATAGACAGTGATAAACACAAAAATGTGCACCAGAAATAAAGACAGGGTCTATACAAAACAGCAGGAGGAAGACTGCTTAGTCATCCAAACCACATCAAAGCTGCTTATTGTGACAACTGGACTAGTAAAAGTTTATTATGTATACCAATAAACAGCTCTCAGTGTGGACACAGTTACATTGACAAAGCTGTACACTGTGCTACAATGACTAAAGTATCTGCATCTTTCAAACAAAACAAAAGGTTCTGGCAGAACCCAAAAAGACACAGAAGAGAATATTTTTATGATCTAGATGCAAGAAAAGCAGTG
Organism: Mesitornis unicolor; assembly: GCF_000695765.1. NCBI lineage: Eukaryota > Metazoa > Chordata > Aves > Mesitornithiformes > Mesitornithidae > Mesitornis > Mesitornis unicolor. Next base: position 5,386 of record NW_010198509.1, on the reverse strand, counting down.
CAGATGGCAAAAATGTAAAGGTTTATGTGATGTTATAAGACTGAATTGGAATGGTATTTCACAGAGCTCTTTTAAGCATGAATAGGAAGAAAACACATATGCAGTACAGAATGTAGTTTAAACGCTGAACAAAGTTTCATCTGTTGTGCATTTACTTTCCACAAAAACACTGACAAACCGGTGATGTTTTTGGTTGTCTAGATTTTTGGTTGCTTTACAGTAGCTGGTTTGTTTCTAAATTATTTTAATCAAGTACCTAACCTACAGAAAACATATAAAAGCAATCAGTACTCAACTTCTTACACACTTTTATGTTTACAGCATATTTAGGAATCAAAAAGCAAAATTCACATGCTAAAAATACAGCATTGTCATCTTGTCGTAATAAATCGCTTTTAAATAATACGCTAGCAACAGAGTACAGAGCTCCTTTACTCAGAGAAGTTCACAAAATTACTGACATCCAGAAATGAATACCTGAAGACATTTCTGTAGATCTACTGTATTTAATTATTTTTTCCAACTGTTCCCGATTCCTTTTGCTGAACACTTTTGCATGAACAACCTCTTCAGTGTGTCTGCTTTTATTGCTCTTGCAGGGTTCACATACACTAGAAGCGCTTGCACTTTCATAACCTTATTGGAGAGAATGAAAAGGAAGAAATAAAAAAACCCCAAACTTACAAAATGTTTTACTACTTCTATAAATTTGTTTGAGAGTAATCTCAAAGATGTGAAACGCCAATGATGTTTCCTAGCCAAAATTTTTCCTCTGTGCACTGAAGCCACACAATAGCACTAAATCCTCAGTGACTGCAACAGTACTACACATACTAGTACTGTCCCTCCTCTCATTCATTATTTTACTGAAGCCCAGCTTGCAGTAAGTCACCCACTTTGAACATGAAGACATAATTAAAAGGAAGATTCTCCTGGTGGCTTATTCCAAACTTCAGTGTATTTGCATCCACTATCCATTCAAATAATCATGTGTTAATGGTTCTGTCATTTTGTTAGTAATGGTTTTTATTTACTGAAATACTAAAAAACCTTATGTAGTTAAGGTTATGTAAAGAGAATTCATATTTCAATAATTTATTTTCATTATTATAAGTATCATTCCGAGAGTAAATTCTCTGAAATGCAATTATTATAATCCAAGTTGAGTTTGCCATGGTATCTAAGATTACTTTACAACTTACCAATATTTTTAGTTCTGCCTTTTAGCTGAGAAGAACACTTCCTCTTATTTTTCGATTTGGGTGTTTTATCTTTTGATGCCAAGCTTGCTTGCGCTGATGCTTTTCTGGATTTAAATGCCTTTGTCACAGTAGTTGGATCTACTGGATCAGGCATGCTACTAAAACTCTCCAAAGACTCTTCATCAAACTCTCTTCTCCTGCTCACATCTGACTGATTTTTATGACTGGAAGCAATGTTTTGTACTGAAACTGCAAAACCTGCTTTCAGCTGAGATTGATCATCTTTTTTCACTTCCCGGCTATCATTAAGCCAAGTTGATTGTTTTTCCATTTCCTCTTCAGGTTGTCTATGACTCCTTCTGTCAGGAAGAAAGAAACAATGTATCACAACCTAGTCTCTCAGAAACAGCCTGTATTACCAGACAAACAGCTTTATCCAGAATTCAAGTTGTCTGCCCTAGTTACTTAGCCATCAACTGAACACTGAAAAAAAACAGAAAGAAAATCTAGGGTGAACCCTTCCGAATGTGAAAATGAAGATGACTGAAGAAATTAGCATTTATCATTGATTTCAACCTGAATATACTCATGCAGCTATTGCGGTGCTCAAATAGGGCATTTCTTCAAACAACATTCATTACAATCTACTGTAGCACAAAAAACACAAAAACATTCACTGAAATTATATCCTCCAGTTATTCAAACAGGTCAGTTTCTAAAAACATGGAAATGAAATCTTCCTCAACTTACAAAATGTATCACAAAAACCACTACAACTCCTGAAACACAAATTAAATGATACATTAAGTTAACAGACAGAAAAGCAGAATACTTTACTAAAAAAAGTAAAAGAAATAAACTGGAAATTGTAAAAGTAAAGCTCATCTTGGAATTCGATTACAAACCCCTAAAAGAATAATGAATTCCCACAACACCCAGAAAAGAGAGGAGAGGGAGGATAAATGATTAAAGGAGAGTTGCACTGTGACATTAAGTACCTTTGGTTTTCTGCTCCGTTAGAGGAACCACTTTCAAAAGGTTTGGGGAATGCCATATACTCAGTTCTCCCAGAAGCATTATGATCTAAAGGATGTTGTTGTTGTTGCTGCTGCTCACTGCTGCGTGGGGAAATATTGTGTGCAAAATCTCCAAAACTAGAAGGGAACACTGGATTATAGTTGATACCTATAAAGTAAACAAGAGAGTCAGAAGATACTACCTCATTTACCTGTATGACAAAAGTCAAATCTGAGATGTATTGTACGGCAACATGAAATTACGAAGCAAAAATACAGTGGGGAAGTAAAAACTGCTTCCGTCCTGAAAGCACTGTAATAATCAGAATTTATCTTACATGCACGTTTTGAACATTACACATGCCACTACAGTCCCATCAGTGGAGAGATGAAGGTACTTCAAGAAACTCCAGTAAAGAGCTCCTACAAGCGAGGGTAAAAATGACATCAAGTTCCAAAAAAAGGCAGAGTTCTGTCTGCAGGAAGACTTTATCAATACTTCAGCTACCATCAGTAGTTCCATACAATTTAAAATATACCCTTAAACAGAAAACAGGTTTTAGAATCTGAAAGCTACAATCTAGGTTTATCTCTATTTCCTGGTTTCCTGAAAAGCCTGAAATGTATTATTTAAGATAGCTTTAACAACTCCTAATGATACAGTAAAATACCTACAATTTTTCCCTTTTCAAATTCAACAGTAAAAGTAGATTTGGTAATGAGATTAGGAACATTGCATCCAAGTCAACATTAACTCTATACCTCTGATAGGAACAAAAGTTAGTAATACACTCCATTTACAGCCATTTCAAACAAAAATGAGTGCTGGAAGTTCTAAGAAAATAATAAATAATTACCAAGTGCCACCTTCAATTAAAATTAGAGGGTTCACTTAGTCAGAACACTATTAAATGATTGCTGAAGGTACATTAAAGCTTCAAACACTGCTTCTGACATGTTGGACACAGAACATTTAAAATGTTAACTTTGTGGTGTGGGTATTGTCGACTACAACCAATTTCTTACTGAGGAAGTCTTGCTTTTCATACTGAAGTCAAAATATAAGATTGTTCAGCAATAAACATTAACAAACATCTGCTAGGATAATATGGACTCATCCAAGCACTTCTAAAGACTGTTTCAACATAAAGAAAAAGTCACGAGTTTCAGCAAGTTCACATTAAGATTTCAACGAAATGAGAGAACAGAAGTTTTGGAAATACGTATTACTTTTCATGTCTGTAGTAATACTCACCTGGAGCAAAGGAAGAAAAATTAGTAAATCCTGGAACATTAAATAGGTTCACAGGTTGTGGAGGAAAGCTGAATGGACAGAAAACAGGAGATGGAGGTGGTGGTGCACTACTACCTCTCTCCTGTCTCGATGGCTTCTCTTGACACTGTTGTTCTTCTTGCTGGCGCATAAGATCACTTAACATTTGTTTCAACCTTCAAAACAAGGGAAAATAAGCACTTGGGGAAAAAAAATGCAAAGGGAAAGCTGTAAATTTATACTCGAGTAATCTGAGGTTCATATTGTTTCATCTGCCCCATGTAATGTACATAAAGAACTGCTCCATTAATCTAGTAAAAAAAACAAAACAAAAAAACCCCAAAAAACAAACTTCAAGGAAAAAAAAACCAAACAACATCTTGTATGCCAGCTTTTGGTTCTCTTCACTAAAGATTACTTAAAAAGAACCATCTCAAAGGCAGTAAAGCAGCAGTTAAACCAACAAACCAAACACCAAAACCCACAAAACCACCAAAACCACTGTATGCAATTTCAAAAGCTTGTAATCAACTCAGAAGTTAAATAATCTCATTTCACCATGACCTGTAACCTTTTATTCACAAAACCATGTTCTTTGTTACTGAAACATATACAATTTCACAAACACTAATACAGCCAACAAACCTTTGGACGTTATTCTGCTGCCAAGTCAGTTGAGTGTAACATTGGTTTAACTGATGCATGATGAGATGTACTTGTGAAGATGCGACATTATTAGGCATCATACTGTAAGGGCCTGTAAGCAGAGTCTGCAGAAGACAAGAAAGGGTCTGTGGAAAGAAAATACATGACAGTGACAAAATTATCAAAAGCAGAAGCTATTGTTGGAAAGATTAGAGAAAAAAAAAGACAAGACAATGGCAGAAAAACAAAAACACTGCTCTTCATATCTACCTGCTGATCCTGCATCAAAGTTTGACAAATGCTAACACTAAATTCATGCTGTTTCTTCAACTGATCAATCTGCTCTTGCCATTGTTCCTTTTCTTCCACATATGAAAGTTCAGACATCCACCGAAGGTTTTCCTGACGCTGCATACTTATGTTTTGCTGTTGCCTGGCATTAGACAATGGACGGTAATTCCCGTCTGCTGAAAGAGGATGGCAGTTTTTCCACCTGGGTAAGAAAAAAAAAAAAGGAAGAATGAAGACAAAAGTTGACAGTTCAAACAACACCTTCTAATGATAATTCCATTATTCAAATTACATTTCAGTTCTATGTAAACAACTCACTTGGCACAGGCCATTTCAGTGTACCAGCGTACCCACTGATTTTGTCAATCCAACATTATACTAAACAAATGAAAATAACAGCCATCCAATGCCAACCACTGCCAAAAAAGAACTGCTAAGGATGTTTCTGGGTCTTATTTTCAGTATCATCCATTACTTACATATAATATGTACTCAGATGAAAACAGACACCAACATAACAATAAGAATTAAGAGGCCCGGCTCCTGACCAGAAGCCCACTATCTACTGAAATTATTTTGGTATCAAAAACAGAGAAAATAAATTAGATATACACTACTTTTAACATGCCATTTTTCATCTAGTCACAAAAAGCTTATTAAGAAGTCAGGTAAGCAAGATTTTTTAAATATTCATGTAATTAAAAATCTAGTAAGAAATAGTTTTCAAAGACGCAAATGCCAACAAACTGAAAGCAAGAATTCCAGCATCAATTTAATTTTCTGAATTACTTTTTTTGAAGAGACTGATCAGTATCATGGCAAAAAATTCACACAGGTTATCTTTTAAGCTGATTAAAACAACATAGGAACATAAGGAGCAACTGCAACACAACTGGAGAGTTCAATGGCTGACATGCCAGAGGGCTGCACTGCCATCCAGTGAGATCTGGACAGGCTGG
>NW_010198508.1:37010-39958 GCF_000695765.1 Mesitornis unicolor | reverse complement strand
CCCGAGCTGGCTTTGGGGGGGGGAAAGAAAGGTATAATTTTTTAATTTTTTTTTTTAAAGCGAAAAAACTCACTCCCCTAAAAAAGGCGGATTTTTGCAAATTAACATGATTCTCTTAAAAGCGCTGCCCCGCCGAGTCCGGAGTCGCCCCTGCGACGCTGACCCACCCCGGCACTGAAGGATTTCGAGATTTAACTAATTTTTTACCCACTCACCCCCCTCGTTTTAGTTAAATGGAGCTGTGGCTCGCAGACCGAGGGGGTAGCAGGGATGTGTCGCTGAATTTGGCGTAGCAGTTGGGCAGAGGAGTTTTTGAGAGACGTGGGGGGAATTTGCAACAGAAATAATAAGTTTCTCTGTGGTCACCTGATTAATTAAAAATGAAGTACACGCTGTGCATTGGCAAACGGTCCTAAGCAACGATATGGAGCAATCCTAAGCCATAGTACTTAATATTTTTATTTCTCCTTTCCTAGAAAATTGGAAATACCTACGTATTGCCTTTGCCAATCTTCACAGAGCCCCCAGCATTGCAGAGTTAATGAATGTTTGTAAAGGGATTTTCATTCCTACCGCATGTCAGTGAGCGCAGCCGGAGCTCAGGGAGTCAGGTCACCTGCTCCTTTTCTTTTTGCAAAGAAAGAAGGAGCAGGATTACTCCAGCAGCACTGCTGTGTCAATGTAGTGCACAGGCTGACATTCCCTGCTGATCTCGTTGTGCAGGTGAGGTGTGCTTCTGGAGTTTATGGTTTTGAGCATGCAACTCGAGAAACAGAGAAGGAAAACATGCAGCAGTCTCTACGTGAGCAGTAGAAAAGGTCCTCTTGGGACTTTTTAATGCCTCATAATGTACCCTGGAAGGCTTGGGTTTCATTTTTATAATCTGTTTTCCATCTAGTATATCAATATATATATTTCGGTTCTATATGATATTTATAGAGCATCTCTTTGAACCAGTGTATTTTTATTTACAGTTTTCTTTCTCACATTTTTGTTTGTAATGGATTGCATGCTGAGATATTTCAGTGGTGCTGCTATTGTTTAACTTACAAAAATGTGTTTTTTGGGCAAATTAGATAGATGTAGGTAGCTGTAGCTCCTTAATAGCAAGGAGATCTTCAAAGGCATGAAACATTTTCAGATATACATAAAATGTTAAAATGAACTTGGTGAGAAGAAAAAATACAAGTAATATAATTATCTGCATTTTCTAAGGTGAAAGAGTCATTAATCTGTAACTGAAGTTACTAAGCCAGTTCAGAGTTTGAAATCAGACCTGCATCAAGGAACAAATGATAAACACTTCCCATGCAAACATTTGGATTTGCAGGTATTTTGCCATTCATTCTGGAGGCATGAATCAGAATATGGGACAGCACAAACAGCATGAGGCTCTGTTCTGAATAGTTATGTGCATCTTTCTGCCTTTAGTTATTATTAATAAGCTACCTGAGGTCAGTAAAATGATTTACAGTGCATAAAGTTAAACAGATAATCTGTGTCTTTGCAGTACCAGGATCTACATGGGCATGTCTATAGGTAATAATAGATACAGTATAATCCTGTGTGGCAGAAGACCACAGCTTCTGGGCTGCACAGCTCTTTATTTTGTAATGATTAAAGAAATTGAAAATATACTTTGGACTTTTATATGCTTATGAAATATTTTTAAAATAGTTTTTAAATGAAAAATGAACTTTTGTTTAAAAGTGCTTAACAGTAAAGACACTGATTCTTCAGAAGTTATGTATGTACCTTTATAAATGGAGATAGAAATATCAACTGAACTTCTGGGAGAAAAGAAGGTCTAACTATTGAAAAATAAAATAAATATTTGTGTCATAGCCAGGCTTTATGTAATTGACTAAAACTCATGTGACACAGAGTCCTGCCTGATTTATTTTTTCCTCAGAAAATTTAGACATAACACAGTTGGACTAAAGGCACTGTATGCTTTGGTTTGTGTTTTGATGTTGAAAAATATTCCATTTTGAAGAAAACTTTACATTCAGATCTACATGTAATAATTTCAGAAAAATTAATTACTTGTGGTCCAAAGTTCAAGTTGTTCCAAGGACAAGATCCAGCCAAGAAATAAACATATTTCCCAGAGGTTTACTCGATTTCTGATCTCAGAGATTCACAGTGATCTCTGATCATTGTTGATCTCTTCTGTAATATTTCCAGTGGGACTACATGGTTTGTGCTTGAAATCAGACGTAATGCTCAAACTGATATATCAGCAGTGCTGAATGTAGTAGAAGGACAGTTCTGTGTAACTTGCAAGTGTCTGCCCCGTTTCTGTGTATTGCTATCCTTTTTTGGCAACAGTATGTTGCAAAACCCACCATAACACCATAGCATGTAACTGTGAAATGTTATAGCACCTAGATCCACTTCTGTAGAGCTGCTGCCAGTCAGCCCATCTTGCCTCTCTCAGTCTTCCTTTGTACAGTTGGTTGTTCTTATCTAGATGAAAAGAGTATCTTTTTAAATCTGTTAAGACAGTTGAATTCTAATGCCATTGTCCAGTGTATTTGAACCCTTGTCAGTCTGATCTGTCTGCGGATACAATGCTACTCTGTAATCTGCCATGCAGAGAAATCACTGAGAAGTATCCCAAACAGACTCCCAAACAGATTTGCTCAGGGTATCCTTCCAGTATGGTAATAAATTGTTGATTACTACACTCTAAATATTCTCTTCCAAGCACTACCAACTTGTACTGCAATTTAATCTAAACCAACTGTCCCTAATTAGTTTATGAGAATATAATGAGATTGGAGACTGTGCCCATTGCCCACAGTTTCTCAAATTTTGTTTCTCTTTAGTTTTTCTTTATTTTATGCTGACTCTAAGACTGGCTAATCTGAGGCTGATCCCTAAGTGTTGCGTATTACTCTTGTTATTTTGAAAACCCTGAATTTATTTAGAAGCCCCAACCTACT
>NW_010198508.1:35067-36979 GCF_000695765.1 Mesitornis unicolor | reverse complement strand
CCTTTCCATCCTAAGTTCTTTTCCCTTTGTCACTGATGTATTGGCTGCCTGGTGGCAACCTGAACAGTGAAGAAGAACAAGAAGAAAGAAAACTATAGACACTTCAGTCTTCTCTGCACCACTTATTGGATTTTTCTTTCTGCTTAAGAGATCAAATTTCTCCTGGTTCCCCCTTCTCTTGTGATGTCTGTACAGAGTGTTTCTGTACAGAATCTGAAGACATACATCAGTGCACATACAGCAGCAGGGATTTTTGACTGTGTGGGACCCCAGTAGGAAGGGACCCTCTTTGCTGGGAGCTGAGTTATGAGTTTTGATGTGACAGTAAAGATGAATAGTCATTTAAATGGGCTGTGCAACTTCAGTACGAGTATGCTCCTTGCTGTGGTTTTTAATGGCAAAGGGTCTGTGTTGGTGCATTGTCATCTTAGCACAATGTTGCCTACCTACAGAATGGAGTTTATGTACTTAGTGAAATAAAGCTGTTTACAGTGCAGCCTTTCAGCTACATAGACTATGACCCTAAATGCAAAACAACAAGGGGAATATTAAATGATTAACTGAATCAAGAATGTGCAGTGAATATTACTAAGTTTTGTCTGGACTGGAAAACAAAGCCAACAAAATGAATGTGGTGGTGAATAGTTGTCATTTTGAGTAGCTAGAGATTGAACCATTAACTTACTCAGTCCAGGATCTTGAAAGAACAGCCTCAGTGCTTTCAGTCTTTCTTTAGGGCAAGGTTATCTCTGTTTTTTCAGTAAGAAAAAATACAATAGTAATGAATCTGTTTCAATCAATGAATTTACTTTAAAATGCTAGGTTCACAGTGAGCATTTCAGCTAACAGTGGTTCTTGTCAAATGTGTCTCAGCTCTTTGTTTTTCATTTCAGAAATCCCCAAATTTGACTGGAGCGAGGGTCCTGAATCATGACTTCAGCTCAATAAGGTTTTAGATATGCTGCACAGAGTTCCCCTTGCTCTGATTTCAGACCATGCATTTTCATGGGATTATAACAGTTCATGTGTGGGTGAAATTAATTATCAGAGTTGCTAGCCTTATGTGAGCAAATCATCTTGTCTTGCTAAGCTTTCATTGCAGCTAGTTTATTCACAGCAGGATTCCTATTGTTTTGTTTCATTATCCTTTATTTACTAATAAAGCTGTTTTACATAATGATTCATATCTGGAAGCAATTTAGTATGTCATCATGCTCCTATTTGTTGCCTTCATTAATGAAATGAGAAGGCAATGTCAATGAGAATGAAGGTTGTTACTATGATTTATAATTTCAGTCCCAAGGGCAAGCAAAGTTCTGATAAAGAGATCTTAGGTCTGTTTGAGAAGGGCTGCAATGAGGTTTTGCAGTTGGAGATAAATTAGATTTTTGTATTTGCTTGGAAAAAAAGATGATGGGTGACCATTAGGCCTGTACAGTTAGCTTTCCATGGCTACTTATATTTGAGTGAAAAGACTAGTAAGTCTGAAGCAAGCTGGGAGTAACCTGAAAGTATCGCTCACTGTACACATAATGCTCCCTGGTCTGTAGATGGAGAGAATGCCAGTTGGACTACTTCACTTTATACTTCGCTGTCAGTATCAGCTACAACTGCACATGTTATTCCTGGGGAGCAGTGTATTGTGGGATGTAGACCTGGCCCTTGTGGTTTATACTGTTCAATTTAAGGCCAGTGATTAATTACGTTATCGCATTCATAGCTGGAGTTGCATGCATAACTGAGATTTATGTTGCTGTGGCAACACAGAGAGACACAACTGTGCTGAATTTTCTGGATCTTTGAGGTACGAGTTTTCCTAATCCAAACTGATACTGAGAATTCCCATCAGTGCCTGTAGCTAAGAGGGGCCCTGACTAGTGGACTGAAACCGTGCATATCTGACGCTCAGACT
>NW_010198508.1:33078-35036 GCF_000695765.1 Mesitornis unicolor | reverse complement strand
CCTGCTGCTCATTGAAGGGTTAGAGAGAACAGGCGGTTGCAAGAGAGAAGACAAATGGAAAGCCTGTGGCTCAAATTAATCAAGAGCAATTGATTTGAAGACAAATAGGAGCAATGCAGGGTTTGATGACTCCTCTGAAAATCACAGGGTGCTCCCAAGAGGCCATTGACAGAAGGTTCAGAATGTGTTCTGCGTATTGTGACTGGCCTGGAAAGAGAGGCAAGGAAGAACTGAACATGAGACCGGTCAAGACTTCACAGTATTATACATCAAATTAAAATGGTCGTGGTGATGCAGCACATGCTAAGGTAGATGGAGGAAGATGTGAAAATCTTAGGTGGTCGGAAGGGATAAATTGAGGTGGATGAGGAGGGCTGCAAGGGATTCAAAAGAATAGCAGTAAGGTGTGGAAAGCTTTGGGTAGGCTGTGGTAGGGCCAAAGGTTTTGGACTGAACACTACCCCCTGCTTTTCAATGTTAGGGCACCCTTTGCATCTGGGAACCAGCCACTGTATTGTCCATTTGAGGATTAAGTATTTAATACAGTTAGTCAAAGTTGCAAATCAGACACTATTAAAACCCAAACAAACTAAAAAGTCTGGGGGAAAAAAAACCCCACAAAATAATAATAATAGCGACTTTTAAAAACGTTGGACATTTGGATTATTAATTTTTGGCTGTTGTCATTTCAAGGTCACGTGTTTAAATGTATTTATTACTTCAGCAGTGACAGAAAATGTCCAAGCAACATGTTTCTTAAAGTATCCTTGAAAAATAAATTATTTAAGAGGTTTCAAAATGTTAATGAAAAAAGAAGAAATTAGTTTACCTTGGAGTCAGGGAACTTTTAGTGAGATATGTAGCTATGAAAATATATGATGTCATATGTTTGTACAGTTCCTTTTGCCTCCTGAAAAGCTGCAATATTTTAGTTTATTTTGCTTTTTTTTAGCAGAGAAGGAAAGCAGCAATGTAGGAAAGAGTCAATGGACTATAACCTATTTACTTTCAAACAGTTTTGTTCACATACCACAGTTACATGTGATGGACTGGTGATCCATTTCCCTGCAAATTCAGCAGAAAGGACACTAGAACTTTCATCCAGTTTTCTCACTTCATAGATCAGCTGCAGCAGGAGCCTGTTGTCGTCTCGTCAATGACCAGGAAGCACTGAAAGGGAAGCGAACCCCACTCTTAATATGTTATCCAAACTTATTTGCAGGGGTCTCACAATTCTTAAGCTGCATCCACGTTTTGGGTACTTGTCAAGTCTTGCTGCAGAGTGAGCAAACAGCAGGGTGACAATTTGCTGCATGCTCCCTGTTCCACACTGAGTCTCTGCGCGAACCCTTTGACAGGAGCATAAACTACTGCACGTGGAAAGAAAAATTGAGCAGGAGGAAAGTATGTCCATAATTACTACCTTCTGCTTTTCTCCTCCTCTTTGCTGCCTTATTTGACAGCTTCCAGGCAGCTCAGATGAGAACTGGAGCAGATGCTGAAGCAGTGGGATTTCTGGACATCTTGGATTTTCATTGCCTCCTTTGCAATTATCCTGGAAGTTACAATCTGGAAGTTGGATGAACCGAACATTTTCTAGAGTTTATGTGCAGCAGAGACACTGTTTGGTACTTTGAAGGAAAAAAAAAAGTTGTAATGGTGGTTTTTGTTTATAAAGAGAAATAGGGGTACTGAGTTTGGCTTGTAAAGTTATACAGTTCTAAGTTTTTGATGTTTTCAGTGACATTAGGCTGGTATGAAACTGGTACAGCTACAGGCCAGGTCAGACTCCAGAGGTTTCTTGTGTTTCGTAAACATTGAAATGAAGAGGTTTATTGCTAGGACATTTCCCTGCAGTGCTGCAAAGTAAAACCTGATAGCATTATGGATCTTGACTGGAAAGTCAAATTGGCAAGTCTGATTTCATCATGTGGCTTAATTATGTACAGAATGTAAAC
>NW_010198508.1:16169-33047 GCF_000695765.1 Mesitornis unicolor | reverse complement strand
AGGAATGGAAATTGTAATGAATTGATAAATGAAATAATTTGTATTTTAGTAGACTATTGTTATTCTAAGATTAAAACCAAATTATTACCCTGACAATTTTTATTAACCGTATCTAAAAATAATAACCTCTAATACAGTGTTGTAATACATGGAGTTTCTAGCATGTCCTGTATAGCAGAAGACTCAGTATCAGTTCCAGTGAATGAGAAAGTTAAAGGAAAAACTTAATAGTCTTGTGATTCAGTAGGAACCTAAGCCAAATTTCAGCCTACATTGGAATTCAATTAAGACATTTTAAGAAAAGTATAACATTGTATCAATAGGAAAATTCTTATCATCTTCTAAGTCAAGTCCTAGTTGGATTTTATGTTGATTTAAAATATTCAAGTTAACCTTCAGTTCAGACATCTACTTCTGTAGTTGGCATGAACTGCAATTTCAGTAGCATTTGGAATTCAATATGAATTATTGAAAACCGTTTGGTGTTTTTTTTTTTTTTTCCTTAGAACTGCAAAGATTGAACAAAGATCTTCAGATGAAAACACTTGGAAACACTGAACCACATAGTAACCAAACATGAAGTATAAACTGGAGTAAAGAGCATATCAGATGGCAAAAGAAAATACATGATTGTTCATCTTTGGAATTTCTACTTATAAATAAAGGATTTCTAGGCAGTTGAACAACAAAATAGAGTATGTTTAGAGGCAGAGAAGAAAGATAGCTGCAGACATGAAACTCTTGGTTTGTTTTATTTAAGGGTCAAATAAGAAAAAAAGAGTGGGCTTTTGACTCTAAGGAATAATTATTTGAAATTCCTGCAGCTAACCCATCCTATTTGACAACATAACTTGAAATGACATTCTGGGAAAAGTTCTGATTGAGTAACTTCTGGCACAAGTAATATAATTTCAAGTCTGTGTTTCAATACTGTCTACTTCTGTTGTTCAGTCTGTTATAGTTTTCCACTCTTCAAGATGACACTGAAAATTTGTAAATCAAGGAAGGCAAAAGGCAAACTTATTGTGTGTTTAAAGTCTTTGCTTCTGTCATTTTCAAATGCAGCCAAAGGAGTCACTTTTATAATTTTATCTTGATAATATATTGCTTAGTTTTTTAGAAGAAGTTTGGAAACAGGCTTTAATCTCTGCTGAGCACTTGGACAATTAAGTAAGTTTTCTTTTGATAATGGGAAGGAATATTTCTTGAGTAAGCAGGCAGTTCGGATTAGTTTGAAGAATGCCTTAACACTTTGAAGTGTAATGTTGTCAGCCTCCATCAGATATTAAAGTCTGACCCGGTTGGTGCTTGGATGAGGTGAAATGTTAAGAAAGATGTAAGATTCTTTCTAAAATGATTTAGCATCTGCATCTGCTTTGTGTTTTACATGAGCTTAGGAGTAATACTAAAAGTCTAAGAAGATACCACTTTTCAAATGAATCATTAAACTGAAATACTTTGCTAAGAAATGAAGGTAGTGGAGTGAGAGCAGGGAAATAATGGTTTTGTTGCTGAAACATTTCAACCAACTCATCACTTCTAGAGGGTAGATAAAACACAAATAATTTATGCATGATTTAGGGACTTTGGTTTCAGGGTCCAGACTATATTTCAAATGACGTATTAATAGTTTGCCTACCTACTCACCTTATCTACAATTGGAAAATCTATTCTTAACTTCCTTTTCCTAATCATTCTGCACTCCTGCTGAGTACGGGCTCCATTTTGCACCAGAGAAGCATTTACTACATTGATGAACTTGTTTAGAAATATCCATTTTATTGAATAGGCGCATGCAGTTATAAAATGCTCCTCAAGCAAGGTGAGACATTCAATTTTTTTGCTGACTTTTGTGGAGTAAAATCAGATCCTCTAAGTAAAGACCATTTTATAAATATGATGGCTGTTAGATGGGTGTAATGACTTTATGGATGTAAATTTACAAGGTCCTGAATTATGCATGCCTATAAAAAGTTACGCTACAACAGTTTGTGTTTTGTTGTACATAATCCATCTTCATTATGTTGTCAGGATGGAACATGAGGCTGCCCAGCTAGAAAAGCAGCACGTGCATAGTGTGTATGAAAATACGGCTGCCTACTTTAATGATCTGCAGAGCAAAGCATGGCCTCGTGTTCGAAACTTTCTGCTGGAGCAAAAGCCTGGCAGTCTCATTGCTGACATCGGTAAGCCATTCCTTGGGGTGATGTGGAAGATTGTCTGTAGACTTTTTTAGTTTATATGTTGATCATATGTATCCTTCAGAGCAATTGTTTTTAAAACACATTTAAATTTGTTTTTAAGATTGTTTTAATATTGTTTTTAAACTCAGATGCCATATACCACTTGGTTTATTTCCTTGGCAGTGTATCATGTAACCAGTAAATATGATTTTTGCCTTATTTTGATTGAGATAAGCCTTAATCTACTAGTTTCCCCACAGACTTAGTGGTTTGTCATTCCCCTTAGAACTAATTTTAAAAAACAGTGTCAATGGCTCAATTATTTCGTATTTCAGTTTCTTTAGATCCTTGGTTTAAGTACTGCTGGTCTGCAATTTAATGCTTTTCATTTGTCCTATCAAGACTTTAACATCAGATAAATCTGTTATGATTGCCTTTTTTAAAAAAAAATAAATTATGACCTGAGAATCTCCCTATGATCCTTGCTACAGACACCAAAACCTCATCTTCCTGCTATGGCCTTGTCTTTCCTACGTGTTCAATTTATATCTTGATTTTCACCTCCAGGCTTTTTAGAGGTTTCCAGATCCTGGTGTGTTTGTGTTAGGACTTCAGTGCTATACTGCACGTCATTGCAAACAAGATATTCCTTTGGACCACTG
The DNA here is from genome assembly GCF_000695765.1 of Mesitornis unicolor. Classification (NCBI taxonomy): domain Eukaryota; kingdom Metazoa; phylum Chordata; class Aves; order Mesitornithiformes; family Mesitornithidae; genus Mesitornis; species Mesitornis unicolor. The sequence continues at coordinate 30,202 of NW_010198508.1, read as the reverse complement.
GATTTTCCTCACTGTTTAGACTAACAAAATGCTTTTACACAGCAAAATGCAATAAATGTACACAATAAATTATGCATCTGCCTTATCCTGTCAAAGAAAACATTCTTTGAAGATGTTGTAGGCCATAATCACAAGATACTATGTAAATCTTCTGCTGCTGTTGAGCAGTACCCCAAAAGTACTTGATTGCTGTTATTTTGAATATGTATCTTCTTTTTATATGTCTGCACCATTTTCACTAATAATCTAAGGAAATATCCTATAGCATACACTCATTCAACAGCCAGTTTAACATGATCTTTCTCAGCCAAAATTTTTTGTTCGCCTCAATAGAAGTCATTTGAAGCTCAGCTGAAGTTTGAGGTTTTATCAGCAGCCACCACAGTGATTGCTGAAAGCTTAAATCACCCTGTTACAGATTCAGCTGAAATAATTTAGATGCATGTGATACATCTGCAGAGAAGGTAGATGCTTACAGTTGCCAGTAAGAATATTCCCATCAAGGCACACAAGGTACCTGCTTTTATGAAGTTTAATAAGATCTACAGGAATTCAACTGTTGTGTTTATTTTTGGTATGTATTTTGTGAGGAGGGTTGCCTAGTGGCACCAAAATTTTCAAAATGAGATGTTCAGTCAATAATTTCCTTTTCTGTTTAATACCACCTTTTATTAAAATGTTTTTGTTTGCTAGCTTTACATGAAGCATGGTAATGGTAGCAGTATAAAATAGCATTTTGTCTAATTGCCTTATTATTGTTCATTCATCAAAATAAATGAAAATAGCATGGCCATTGCTAACAGCTGTATGAAGGAATCCACCTGCTGATGACTCATTTAAAAGTGAATCTCCTGGAAATGTAGATTTTTAGAGTATTGAGAGTGTTTTCACTATTTAGCTTCATTCCAGAGAGGATCCTATACTTCCTGCTTCTAATCCCTCACTGTGAGTAAAAAGCGCTCCACCAAAAGCCATGTATTAAGCAACTGAATCTTCTGAATTAATGTACGTTTGACAATGCATTCCTTCTGCAAACACAGCAAACAATAATACTTTATACTAATTTTTAAACTTACATTTTCTAACATGCAGAGCTTAATGTTTTATTGCATATATTCCTTGAACTGCATTAATAATATTAATCTTTTCCATTTCTCTCAAGAGTTACTTCAAAGAATAGTGCTTGGTTTTTGCTTTAGAAATACGCTCTTTTCACCACTGAAGTGTTGTGCTGTTCCCTAACAGTTCCTGTGCTGTCTCTCTAGATAATGGTGCACATTAACATCAACAAGAGCAGCAGCGCTGCAAGAAGCAGTGATGTTTCTAAAGATAACTCCAGGCCTTTAAATTGAATTACCGATACTGAGATGGTTCTCTTTGCCAAGCTGCTACCCCGTTGCTTGGCTGTCAGCTTTCAGAAATTATTCTTCACTGCTGACCCATAACTGCAGTGAATGTTTCCTAATCTAATTTTGAAAAGTGCCTGTTATGCATACAGCATTGAAGAACACTCTGAAAGATTTCAATTTAGTACAGTACTGTCCTTGAGAAGACATTTCTTTAGGTGGAAGCCATTCTGGAACAGTTCATTATGTTTACATGCGTTATAATGCATTGGCACAAAGACAGAAAGAGGATGTGCCTGTGGCATGGCAGGAATTTTTATGATTCACAGTTATTTTCAAGTCTGTATCTGAAGTTAAAATTTTCCTCTCGGACTTGTGTCAGTGACAGCTGTGGTTTATGACTTCTTGGAGAGAAATGGGAAGGTGCTGTGTGGGGTTTAGCAAAGACTGGGGAAGTACTTGGGAGGGAGATCTGTTGCAAGTCACTAAAAAGGCAAAACATGCTGGCTTCAGGAAAACCCCTGAACAGAAAGTAACTGGAAGCTGGAAGGGTATTGAGGGAAAGGGAAATAATGCTTACTGAGTTCTTTTTCTTTCCTGAGTTCCTAAATATGCTCAAGGTTGGAAATATGAAAAAGAGTCAGTATGAAAAAACTTGGCTGGTTTTGCTCTAAGATAAGCAACAGTGGCTACAGAGGACCACTCCTTCCTCCTCCCACCTGCATTTACCTGTCTAAGAAATGTACCTGTCTACATTTACCTGTCAAAGAAATACGCATAACTTGCTATTGCACAGGGCTGTGCAATGAGTATTTTTGTTGGTGGTGTTGGTACTGTTACACTCCTAACAGTGTGAACTTGCTATTTCAAACAGTCCAGATGAACCCTGCAGCAGTTAGGCTAGTAAGAGCAAGCTCTCTTCTCCAGGAAATCTTAGAATTAGGAAAGCCTCCCCATTATTTTCACTGCTTTGGGAAGGATAGCAAGTGTTTGGGACATACAACTTCTGATCTGGTATTCTTTTCCTTAGGTTGTGGAACTGGAAAGTATCTCAGTGTCAACAGCCAGGTGTATAATCTCGGCTGTGATTACTGTGGACCATTGGTAGAGATTGCAAGGAAGAAAGATGGTGAAGTTCTGATATGTGACAATCTTAACCTTCCCTTTAGGGACCAATGCTTCAATGCAGTCATTTCCATTGGAGGTAAGACAACACACATGCATTGTGGCCCACAGTAAATGCAAATTTTTTTTGATCCTTTTTTTCCCATGTGTCTTCATTGCAGTTAAATTTGGTTTGAAATAATTCCTTTAGAATCACAGCAGATATTACTGAAATAAATGTAGAAAACTTGGGGAAAAGAAGTTTCATTGCACAGAGGCGCTGATGACCAGGGAATTATGTGGATCATTTGTTTGTTTATATGTGGTCTTGTTCACTTTGTGGAGAAAAGATTTCCTTCCAACATGCATTTTAAAGAAGAAAAACTAACATAAACATGGCTACTTGCAGTTTAAACAGATTAGCTGGTCAAGATAAACTCTTGGTTCTTCCTTAGGATCTGTTTTGACCAGCAAATGCATTGAAATGAAAACTTGCTTTCTCTATAGCAGAACTTGAATCATGTTAACTATTATGTGTTATGAATATAAATTTCTCTTAGAATAGTCATGAAATAAGAACTTAGAGCCATACAAATGTCTGTTGTCTAAAAGAGTGAAGCATCTCAGCATCTTAACTTCTCTGACCTCTCTGTTTGAGAATATTAATCATAATTTGAGAAGTATGAACTGAAAATGGGTAGATGAAAGATAGAGTACTCCATTACAGTCTACATTTTTAGCTCTACTCTTGCTTGACCTTCTTTCAGGCTGTTTCACTGTATCAGCAAAAATATAAAGCATGATAATTATTATTGGTAGCAATCAACATACTATTTGAACTGTGATAGAAATGTATTTTAAAATGTATTTTTCACATATGCAGGGTAAAAGAAAAAGTGAATTATACACAACCAGTATTATGTTGCTTTAATGTTGGCTAGCTAACCAGTGGGCGCTATCCACATTTCAGGTCTTGTAGCATAATTTCAGTGCTATCGGATCAGCTGACTTTGAAGGATACCTGTCTAATGTTTATATCAATTATAGGCCTGACAAGATTAAAAGTTCATGGTTTTGAGAGTTCAGAAAGCAAATAGCTGACTTAGCTATTCATGGTCTGTTAAAATCAGTTCCTTCAGGTGAGCAGAAAGATATAAACAGTGTGGAAATCTTGAAGCATAGCTTCATTTCACATTACAGTGAAATTTGAAAATTGGGAAATTATCCTGGAAAGTTCAAATATAGTGATCAATAGTTTTATTTTGTTACTTTTAATCTTTTAATAGCATTACATAATGTAACAAAACATCATCATTCTTAGACGTGCAGATGTAGACTGAGATACTTTATTTTCATCTCTTTTTCTCTCCAAAACAAACATTCTATAAAGGCAATGTCTTTCTATAAAATTAATGCAATGGAAAATGGATTTCTATCTAAATTTTCTCACTCTTTTGAAAGTGCACTGCTATGAAAACACGAAGTATCTTTTTACTGCTATTACTTTCTGCTGTATTTGTTACATGGTGAAAAGATGTTATGTTTCCTGTAAGGTAAGTCTGGAATGTGTCCCAAATCTAAAGTCAAACTTAATCTTACCTAATTCACTTAAAGGGCAGGCATCTTAGTGAAAGCTAGTCATGCTATGATCTTTTATGGGTGATGCAGGGAAACAGAAACTCCAGCTTATATTCCTGACTTATTTTGAATGGAAATTATTTTCCTTCTTTGGGATTTGCCTATTTTTATCCATTGAACAGAGATGGAAAAGAGATAATTCTGTGGTAAATTTGCACTGTGGTACCAATAAATTCAGCACTGTAGCTAATTTGCAGCAAGTGATATTTGTGATATGGCAACTAAAGTGATTAAATGTGTATAGCAGGTTGGAGATGAAAATGTTACATCCTTTCTAATATTCAATACATAATGCCTCTCCTTTTTCATAGTGATCCATCATTTCTCAACTAAACAAAGAAGAATCAAAGCAATAAAGGAAATGACAAGGGTATTGGTACCTGGAGGCCAGATGATGATTTATGTTTGGGCTATGGAACAAAAGAATCGTCGCTTTGAGAAACAAGATGTATTTGTTCCTTGGAACAAGGCCTTGTGCTCACGGCATTTTTCAGAATCGAATCAATCTAGAGATAAGGGTGAGTTCATGCATGCTGTAAAAAGTCGAGATGTACACCCTTCCCAGCTTGTCATCTCTGATTGCAGCTACCAAGCCAATCTGCAGCCAGAAACTGATCCAAAACATTCCTACGATGCAGACCATTGCTTATCCAGAGCCTGCTGCATGAAAATTTCTGAAGAAGAAAACAGATTTTACAGTGCTCTAGGAAGATCTTTTCGTTCGTGGTTTTTCTCCAGATCACTCGATGAATCAGCCCTGAGAAAGCAAACTGACAGAATGAAGCCTCTGAAGAATGAAGGAGAATGGGCACACAGTGCTGTGCCCATTCAGCATTTGCGACACTGCAGTTTGGATTTAGGTCACCATGGGGCACTGTTAAAGGAACAAAGTTTAGATGATGACGATGTGTTTGTGGAAAGCCTGCCTCTCAAAAAACCAGAGTGCTCACCAGCCATAGATGCACTGAAGGATTTAAGATTAAATGGAGGACACCAAAGTGTAGCTCAGAGCAAGAGTGAAGAAGCTGCATTCATAAGTGGTCCAGTGGAAGACTACAGCTGTGGTTGTAGTAAAGATGGTGCTGGTAAGTCTGATGCCAGCAAATTTTTCAAAAGAACTTCAACAATTGACTCCACTGACTCTGCTTTGGATTCAGCAGTGTCTGTTGGGGACCAGACTGAGGCCACGCTGGATACAAAAGCCTTCATGCGTTATTATCATGTTTTTCGGGAAGGGGAGCTGAGCTCCCTGGTTGAAGAGAATGTGCCTGAGCTTCAGATACTTTCTTCCTGCTATGACCATGGAAACTGGTGCGTTATTGCAGAGAAAAGAGGAACGTAGCAGTAAAGAGAACAAAGCAGAATTCGGTGACTGAGGATTTTAAGTTGCTCCTTGTGTTTCTGTGCTTTTGCGGTGTGACATGGAATTTGAATCTCATGTAGTCATATGCCATTCATTTCTGAGTTATCTCTCTGCCTATTTAATTGTCTAATGCAAGATCTGTATATAGGAATGTAAGTGGTAAACAATATTTATGTTTTGTTAAACTTTTATGAAGTTAAAACTGGAGAGTTTTATATTGCTTTTGGCAAATAATTGTGTTTTTAAATATACTTTTCTATCGAAAATAAAACCTTTTTATAAGACAAGGGCATCTGTTATGAGAAATATCCTCTCAGCAGAAAGTTTAGACTTTGTTCCTCAAATGCTGAAAATGTGTCACATTACTGCCTGTTCTGTAAGTCCTATAGATAGAGACATAGGCATATTTAAAAACATACTTGACTGTACACTGCTAGAGTGCATGCTGCAGAACTGGGAGCAAGCATGGTCCCAGTGCTACTTAGTTTGGAGTAGAGTTGTTAATGGGAAAAACTATGGACAGAACAAGCTCCACATATTCTGTCATTTGAGGTCTGTATTTGGGAGCAAATGACAGAACAAATTTTGAACAGTGTTTTGGACTTTTATTTTAAAAAGAATCTAATTTGCATCTTGGGTGCAGGTTAAGTTGCAGCTTAAGACAAATACTTTATCTTTCTTTCCTTCACTGCAGTTTTTCATTGGTGATATGTACATAAAAGTTAGAGGGATATGTGAGAGTATCAGTATTATGTAAAGGTTACAAAATATCAAATATTTGAGATACATATATCTTTTTGATAAGCCTGGGAAGCTAAGATAAAATTAATAAAATTTCAGCACATATCTGGTCAGGCGTCATATTTACTCTCCTCATTCACTGACATGAGAATATATATTAAATGGTGTGTTAAATAATGCAGAGAGGAAGAAGTTACAAGTCCAGTTTGTAACTAAAATACAAATTTCTGTACTCTGCAGTTTAAATTAATCTTTGGAGAACTAAATGATAATGGATTTCTGAAACAACTTTCACATTCCCTGTAAGACATAAAATTTGCTGAACATCATGCCCTGTTATGATCCAGTTGTACTAGATTGTAGCAGTTGCCCTCATATAATTCTTTACACCCCAATAATCTCACCCCTTCCAGTGAGAGGCTGATACGAAGTTTTATGTGCTGTGGATGGAATCCACCTGCTATCTGAAGGTCAGTAGCAAAACTGTAGTTATTACCAGCTGAAACAGGGCTGGACTGGGCTAATTGCCTTGTTAGCACGAAATTACTCCATTTTTAGGCTTTATTTACAGTGAGTGAGTTTAATGTAGGGCACATCTTCAGATGGTGTGATTTCATGACCTTTAATGGAACTGCACAAACTCACCCCAGAGATCAAACCTTTTGATACAGCAGTTTTAGAGACCCAGATAATTAAGATATCTCCTCTGTTAGTGAACAAATAACTTTGAATACAAAGCAACAGGACTGAAATATCAAACTTTTCCAGTCTATGCTGTTTAAGTACGTGGATGTTGGGTTGTTCAGTAGAAAGCCCTGCTGGTGCTGAGTAATTTTAGATGTCACTGCCCAGGAGAATTACCACATGGTAATGTATTATAGGTTTATCTATTGGAGCAATGCCTGTAGAGCAATCATCTTTGTCTTCCTTGTAGTTTGGGATCCTTGCACTTTATCTTTCCTGGATCTGTACCTCTTGCACTCCCCACTGCCTTTTGCAAATAAAAGAGTGGTCAGAAGAGAGACTTCTGAAATATTATTCCACTCAAATTTTACTTTCAGTACAGCTTCGGGCTGTGGTCTCAGATGCTGAGTCCAAGACTTACCTTGGAAAACTGGCAGTATTCCCTGCATTGCTGCGTTCACCTGCTCATGGCTCAGGGACTGCTCCTGTTGCACCCTTAAGCTCCAGGTTTAGAAGCAGAGTGTGAAAGTGCCCCTGCTGGCATATGGCAGAGCCACCGTGGATCGAGCTGAGCTCCACACCTCATCTGCAATGTGCTCATGTTGGACTGATGAGGTCTGCCTCATTAGTTGAGAATTTCTGGTGGAACTTGGGGGTTTTTAAAAGAAAATTAAGTTGCTTCCAGATAAGATATGTTGGTGGATATTCAGCATCTCTGGAATTTGGGCCATATTTAGGAAGGAGGTAATTGGTTACCACCCTCTATCCAATTCTGAAAGTTTGTCACTACTCTTCAGCATTCTGAAACTCTATTACACATATATAAAAATATTTATGAAATTTTATTGATCTAAACTGACAGCTGGGTTTAGTTAACTGAAGATTGATTTTGTTATCTGCACTTCTGTCAATCTGTGGATTATTCAGTGTGCAGTCAAGCAGACTGATGAAATTTGGGATAAACTAAGAAAGAGAAGGTTTCTTTTCTCTACAGCAGAGACTTAATATTCTTGTAGGAGACTGAATCTATGTTTCAGGCTCTAGTAAAAAATTCCTGCTCTATCAGCTGTATGAAAAAGAGCTGTCAGCTCAAAGGCACTGAGGTACTTTAAACTGGTTTTGTTTGCAGACTTTTCATGCATTGTTTGGTTTGAGATTCTTGCCTGGGGATGCTTTGCACAATTATTTATTTCTGTATTGCATTTTCTCTTGTTTTGAGCTGATGCCATGAAGTTGTGTTACGTACAAGTTTGGATTGTATTGTTATAAATTCCTGGGGGAAGGAAAAGGCAGGTTTGGCAAACTGCTTTCTTTTCAAACATTCAGTCTTCCTGAGGATGTATAATCACCATGTGACACAATTTTTATAGACTGGGGATCAGTCAGCTGAGGCCGTGAATGTGAGGTCTGCACAGCAAGCCTCTATTCTCGTATGCAGTCTCCCATCTATTTATAGAGGCTGCCTAGGTCTGTAACAGCTTTATCATTTCATGGGAAGCCAGATTACCTCACTCAGAGCATGGTGAATGTCTCTCTTGATTGGTTTCTCTTTTGATGAGACCCATCTTAAGCAAAATGTATTTTCCAGAAGAATCCATGTAATCCCAATCGTTAATAGTTTACTGTGCTCAGAGAAGTGTGTATACCATAGAAAAGTCTTCAGTAAATGAATGAATAAATAAATAAAACCCAGTTGTCTTTGCATGCTAAACCTTTCGACCATATCCAGGCTACAAGATCTGACTGTTGTAAGGTAAAGGCAAATGTATGTTTGTACTTACTGTCTGACAAATGGGCAATATTCTCACCCTAGTTATGTCAATAGCAAACCTGCTTCTGACTGCAGTGGGTTAGGATGGCTCCTAAGCTGTTCCTCTAGCTTTAAGTAGCACATGGAGAAGTCTTGATTACATGAGAAAAGCTGTCCTGTTTTTGTTTTACAATTTAATTTACTAGTATCATTGTCAGTCTGAGCTGGCTAAACAAAAGCAGCTACCTTATTACTCTAACAGACCATAATCCAAATGGACAATTGCAATAAAAAAGATAAAATTGAACAGACTTATTTTTGAGGGACTAGTACAACTGTGATCTTTGATAAATGACACTTTGTATCTTTTTTTTAATACTTGAAAATATTTATATTAGAAGTGCAGAAGTATCTATATGTTTTCTTTTTACTAATGGTGACTAATTTACTTTCTTCCAAGCTTATGGTGTAAGAATTTTAACAACACAGGTAAGGAATGAAAGCTATAAATAGTATAACAGATTTTTTTCTGGTACATATTTATACACAAGTAACTTCTATGCGCAGTTTAAAGTACTGAGTGAAGAGCTGTGTATGTTCCACCAGCAGAATATTGCTATTGAACCGCCTGGGTAGATTCTGAATGGAAATAATGGCTCTTATCCTGTGTCCTCTCTGCGTGTCACATCTCCATCAGACTGTGTTCATATCACTATTGGGCTGTCTTAGTATCGACGCTGTGTTGAATTTACTAGTCTACCCACTTTCCTGCTTAGCACTTTTACGGGATTTGTAGCTGCTTTAGTAATCCAAGAAAATGACATGTGTCAGTGTTAAATATATACAATTGTATATCTCTTCTGTGAGTTCAGCATTTCTTATTCTGATAGTATATGAGTTCTGGCAGCTACCGTTGATTTTATCTTCCAGTCTGCTGGCCAAAACCATGCTTAGGTACTGCTCTGTAGTCAATTCTTTGTCCATGCATGGAACATATTCCCTAGTATTTGACAGAAAATTATTCCTACTTGGTTAAAATATTATTTCCTACAGAACTTCTGTGCTTCCAGATTAGTTAATAAATATATTAGCCATTGGAAACTCTGTCTGGGAAAGTTCTTAATGAATGTTAAATTTGAGAAGACTCTGTTAGTACTATTTGCTCCGTAGGTTAGACCGCATGGACATGATACAGAGCAAGTAAGCATAGTGATTTGCTATTAAGCCAAGGACTCTGTCTTTAGACAACCATAGTCGACCTAGCCATAAATGTGCTTATTTGAACTAGGTAAATAAAGGTGATGAAATGTGGTTTTTAACCATGTCAATACTATATGTCTTCTTGTTGAGAGAAAAGCAGGATGGTCAGCAGAATTAATTGCTACAGAGCTACATTTCCTGCTCCTTATGATATATTTGCAGTCATCTTTGTGGTATAAGAGAACATAGATGTATTTCTTTGGGATTCCTGATGTTCTTTTTACACAAATTTAAATCAGAAGCGAACAAAGAATGTAATTAGAATTATGCAATTGCCTGGTGAGGTTATAGCTATTCTGTGTTAAAAGTGTTTTTACTATTGCAGGGATCACTTACTGTGTTTGTATAATTACAGTGATACTGTACTGATGTATTTATTATAGTAATGACTGAGGACTTAGTAGTAGCCCAATAGTGTTTAGATTATGGGAAAGTAGTATTAGAACAGACTGGACAATAGGGTGGTGACAAATGTAATCTCAGGGGGATATGGAATGGTCTTTATGAAGAGGGAATCTGATACAGTGTTGAGAAAAGCTAAGGTAAAAGTAAGGATAGGAAGTATACAGAGAAAGGAAGGGGAATAGCAAATATGAGAGTAATTACAGCAGAGAAAGCACAGTCAGCACTACTGGATCATCTTAGGATATGCAGAGCTCCCTGTTTTGACTCCTCTTACTTTTTGGAGGATCTAGCTGAATTCTCCCTGCTGTCTTACTTCAAGAGCTTGTGCAAAGGGAGGGATGCACCTTCTTCCCACCACGTGGAGTTCAGTACTCTTTCCTGTACACTTCCAAGGCTAGGCATACACAGAGGAGGATTGGTTAGGGATAACGATTTTTCCTTCCTTTGTATCTCCATCACTTCATTGCAGCATGTTCTGTTTTGATTCCTTTTGTTCTTGCTGAGTGCTCCAGTTTGCTCTGGTTGGTTTGACCTCCCTCAGCTATGCCCAAAATCTGGGGCTGTGTTTGTTTTAACTAGTTACCTCTGCTACCAATATAGTTACACTAGTACAAGCTTTGCGTGTAGAAAGGGTTGTATGCAAAGATTAAACAAGTATTAAGGCACAGAAAGGTGCATATTTTCAGCAGTCAATGGATACCAGTGGCTTGCTCTTAATATTTGTACAGTAACAAAGGTATATTAGTTATCCAGAGTAAATAAAGGATTTTCTCTGAGACTCCCCCTTAATGCATTAGGTATCTGGATGCTGTAGAAGACTGTATCAGTCATATACCTGCATCTTTGATACTTAGATAGTTTTCAAAATCTACCTTGAGTGAACTACTGGATACTTGGTTTGCTTCCATAGTTGTAAATTTATTTAGAATTCTGCATTCAGATGAATGTGATTCATGTGATGAATGTGCACAGCCTCCCTTTGCTTGACTAATAACCAAGGGCTCCACTATTTCTATTTAATTTCTGTTTCTTTCTATTTGTAATTTCATTTGTTCTCTTCTTTCTGAGCATTTCCTACCAAAGTCTTCCCACCTCAGCCCACCTCTTTTCTATTCAGAAAGATACAGCCAAACAACAAATACAGCAGTAGCACCTCAGATTACCACAAATATATATGTGTTTCTCATTTTTTACCCTTAAATTTCCACTTATAATGATACTTCCAGACTATTTTAATACTCTTACCTCTGACAGGTGAAGACAAAAGTGGGAAGAACCCCACTCTTAATACCTCAAAGCATCACAGCAAACTTCATTACAATGACCAATTTAGGGGATTATGGGCGACTTGAATCTCTAATAGTGCAAAGTGTAGTGGTATCATCTAGATATAGTTTTCTTTTTCCTCCTTTTTCCTTAGCTGCTATTTATTTATCATTGTCTTCACTTGGGAACCTTTTGAACTCTTTAAGCTGTACCGACATCTTCCTAGAGCTTGGGGTGTTTGAGGACAGCAGATGCTTCTGTCGCTTTTGTGGCAATTAAGCGCCTGTGCCTGCTGCTTTTCTCAGTGCCTGACAGAAAAAAGTTGTCTTAAATAGCATCCAAATAATCTGATTAAAAAAAACCAACCAAGCAACAAACAACAACGAACCAACCAAACTCCCTCAAAACTAACAACAACAACAAAACCCCTAGCAGGAGGTGCTTCAGTAACTGTGATCATATCTAAACTGAAAAGGAAATGTGGGAAAAGAAAGAAAGAAAATACAGATATTATGAGTGGTGCTCCTGGCTTTGAAAAGATCCTTGGATATAAAATTTTCATTCCCTTTAGCCCTGTTGACAAGGTGCTACAGCTGGCTTTGATGGAGCATGTGGATGGGACAGAGGATGCAGGAACAGTGAGATGGTATTAGGTTGCCCTCTTCTGTTGTGACAAAGTAGGTTGATTTTTTTAGAATATTAATTGGTTGTTGTTACTGTTTGTACAGCATCTAAAATTCCCTTTCCTGAATGGACAGGGCTGCTTTATGGCCCCCAGTCATTTTGAAACTGTCACAAGTAAAAAAGACTAAGGTGAAGAAGAAGCAGATAAACAAGCAAATGCTCACCCTACTGCTGAAAATATCACCTCTTACCAGTGTGCTGACAAAGAAGTCTGTGTGTGCATAGTCAGATTGAGAGCTGATGTCTCCTCTTGTGCAGGATAAAATTAATTTGTGGGAGGCTTTTTGCTGAAGCAACATCATGCTTTTTTCTGTCTCTCTCTTCTGTGTCCTTGTAGAAGAGGCTATGCTACATTTCAGAATTACTGAGAATAAGTTGACCCTTCACAGGGCTGACAGGATGGTCAGGTTTAGTTCTGAACATCTGGGCTGGGTAAAATAAAGTGTTTCCTGTGAAAAGAGGAATTAGCCACTTGGACAGAACAAGTGCTCTAATTTAGGGAAAGCATGGCCATTCAATATGAGGTTAAACCTTTCTACCTAAAAAGAGGGAAAACAGACTGTTTTGTGGCTCATTGGCCAAAGCTGCTTTCCAGTGTGTCTGAGAGAACACCAGAGGTGAGACACTGATGAAATTAATAGAGAGTAAGTCACACACAGCATCTCCAGGCTGCTTAAAAGTGATGTTTTATTCAGTGCCATAGCCAGATGAAGGTCATTGCCTGTGCTGAGCAGTAGCAGCTCCTCTCCTATCAACATCAGTGACAGTCAGGAGCACTCACTGCCTTTGGGATCTGTCTCTCTGCATTTTCTGAAGACTGGTCCAACATTGACCACTGGACAATTTAAAAAGCTCACTCTGACTCCTGTTTTAAAGAATGAACAGATACAAATATACACGTGGGTGTATTTTGATGCAAGGTTTTTGCTTGGTTTGCCTTTTTTTTCTTCTCTTCTGCATGTATTAAAGGTTTTACTTACATTATAACACAATGAGAACTGATTTCTGAAAGATAGATAAACAATTCAATAATGAGAAAGGAAGACCTAAGCCGTCAGTATGAATGAGCTGCCCGACAGGGTATGTTTGGAAGGAGGCAGTAGGGAAGAAGGGCAGGATGCTAGGAGAACCACATTAAGAGAGTAACAGAAAATGGCTCAAGCCTGCGAAGTCTGATGTGATTCTGGGCATAATTATGTAAAAATCTGATTCAAAGTCTTCCATTGACTTCCTTGGTCTTTATATCAGTTGTTCTCAGAAATGCCTGTTTACCCTGGGATTTTTCTTTCTCTGAGTCAGAGAAACAAAGATCCCTGGGTGGTCTACTTCATGCTTAAATATATGGTAGACCAGTCAGCTTAATAGCGGAACAAATGTTTGACAAGAGTCACCCAAGAGTGTTTCCACAGTCCCTTGAAGAGGAAGCCGCTGGTACACCCAACTCTCTTTCCAGCCTCTACCTAAGATTCATGAGAAAATAAAATAAAAATAAAAATCCAAGCATGAAGAGCAGACTGGGGCTGTGATGTATTCTCACCTGCTCCTTGAGCTGTATATTCAAAGCACTGAATTCTTGCATCTGTATTCTTAGCTAGAGTGGAAAATACCTAGGGCTCAGCCAGAGACACCAAATTATGGAGTAAAAGGAAATATTTCAAACTTACCTGTTCAAAAAAAAAGTGATTTTGCACCTGAATTTGCTTTGAGTTACATCCACTGATATTGCCAGTGTTTAGACCAAGTTCTTAAATGGGAATTTTCCCACAGAGGGTGGGATGCTACTGGGATGCAG
>NW_010198508.1:0-16138 GCF_000695765.1 Mesitornis unicolor | reverse complement strand
TGGGCCAGGGTAGGGAAATGTCTGCATGCAACCCTGTGTGCCCTCAGTTTCACCTTTGCCTTTCAGTTCACATAAAGACTTTACAGGAAACGTGAAGTGATTTGGTGCTGTGCAAAGAAACCTTTCAAATATGAACTGAATTTATAATTGACATATCTATGAAATTTTAAACAAACCATTAGTGTTTCTGAGCAGGTTACCCACGTGAGCTCTTCAATCTGCACTCGATCATGTCTCTGTGGTAACATATTAGGTTCTGGCTTATTGAGAGTAAAGAAGCATAAATGAGAACTCACTGGAGACAGAGTATCTAAAAGCATGTTTAAGTGGATAAATACCAAAAAGAGATTTAATACAGCAGCTACATAAACAGTTTCAACATTCTCACATAGAAGTTCAAAATAAAGAAAAAGTCATGGGCAGTGATAGCCACTTGATGATAATAAATATGGAGATTTCAGGGATGATGATATGGAAACAGATGGTTGACAGATGAAACAGAAGTAGGAGGAGGTTATATCTTTGTGTGCTTGTGTCAGAAGGGTTGATCCCTATATGGAACAGGCTATAGGATGCCTGTGTGAAACCATGGAATTGAAGGAGAGTCAAACAAGGGGAGGTGACTGCACATTCACAGACTTCTAAACTTTACCCACCAGACATCACTGGAGAGATGTCACTCTTGGTGAATGGTCCAGCTCTGAGAAAGTCATGGTCCCCTCGTCACATTCTGAGGAAGGAACTGTGAACTGTGATGATGTTCAACCACTGACATGGTCCATTTCTGAACTGCATCCTTGTTGAGGAGCATTTGGTAGTGTGGGCTTCTGTGAGATGTTAGTTCCCTGAAGACCACACTGGTTACCTTGAGTTGACAGTATGAAAATCATTGCTGCAGCATCTAATATCTGTGGACCCGTGTTGTCACTTAAATACAATATAATTATGGAGAAACATGACATAATCAAGGACATACCAGCACACAATCTGGGGCTGTGTTTCAGCAGGTTTAATCCCTACAGTTTGTATGTACCAAAGATGGCCTGGCCGTACCTGGATTGGTTGGGTGTGTGCAGAGACTGATGTGAAGTGACATTTTCCTGCCGAGGCCAAGGTCATTGCTAATGATGTCACAGCAGCCTCCTGTGTTCATTTGCCAGCTTCCCCTAGGAACAAATGCAAAGGTTTGAATGAGTAAGTTGGGAGGATTCAGAAATGGAAGAAAGGATGGAAAAGCAATAATTAGGAATATTCCTAGCAGTGTTGGAGAATGCCACAATTAAGAAGGAGTTATTAAATAAAGTAGTTTTAAAAAATATTAAGGGAAAGGCACAAAAAAGATGAACATGAAATATAAGGCAGTGT
The DNA here is from genome assembly GCF_000695765.1 of Mesitornis unicolor. Taxonomy (NCBI): domain Eukaryota; kingdom Metazoa; phylum Chordata; class Aves; order Mesitornithiformes; family Mesitornithidae; genus Mesitornis; species Mesitornis unicolor. Next base: position 14,773 of record NW_010198508.1, on the reverse strand, counting down.
TTTTCTCATATAAACTGGCCAAGAGTCTATATAAGGGACCACAGGAAGTTTCTCAATTTTTTTTTTATTGAGAACTAAAAGCTTAACAAATAAATGTAGTTTCACTGAAGTCTAGACTAAGGACACTACACTGCCTGAAGGGATTAAGTGGATAATAAAAAACATTTTGTGGTTTTTGCTGTTCCCAGAGACCAGAAGTAGGGACAGAGGAAAATGAGAGATGGTAAATGAGCCAAACTGAAAAAAAACCAACCCCAAAACCCTGCAGAAAAGGATGACTTTCACATATCCTGCTAGAGGCCAACTGAAAGTAGCTACGAGTTATGAAAGACATAATACAAACACAGAATCTACAGCTATGATCTAAAGTCCTTTTTTTCTTTGTAGGAATATAAATAGAAGAGTTTAATGAGGGCTACTTAGTTAAGTAACTATTAAATTTTTAATATTTGACTTAGTACAACTCTTTGAATTTATTAAAATTGTATATGACAAATTGGAATAAGAACACAGAGACTGATTCTATAATGTAATGAGATTATTTAAGTATTTTGATAGGCAAAATTAGAAGTAAGACCTAGATCATTGTGTGGTTAGAGTGCAGAAGCTTTTATAGGGTCATTAGTCTGGGATTTAATATAAATTAACTTTTGTGTGGTGGTGCCTTAAAGAAGTTTGGCTTATGAATAGAATCTCAGGACCTACTTATATGTTAAAGTGACTATTCAGATTAAGTTGTGTAATTTTTTTGCATTGTTCCCTCTAGGTCATCGTTATCAAACCTAACATTCAGGGCTCTGGGATTTGGGTGTGAATGGCACTGCTGGTAGTATCAAGTTTTTTTTCTCAGCTGCTTACTATACTATCCAGTCTTAATGAGAAATTGCATGTAAGATTGCCTTTAAACATCTACATCCCTCTCAGTTGAGACATAAGATCAAGGCAGAGGAATATGGATTTTCTGAGTCAGGATCTGAGAGTTTAGATAACTTGTTTTGGAAGGTAGAGACAGAGGTACTGGAAGAATGGACATGCTGTGCTAAGGAAGTTAATACAAAAGCCTCTCACTGCCGGGGAATTATATTTAGAGATTTAGTCTGCAAGAGACTCCCCTCTGTTTAATTCTTCTCCAGCTGGACCTTGCAAAGTGATTTCTCAGCAAGGCTTGTAAAGCACAGCATTGCACCAATTGCTTCTATTAGTCACAAGCACATATGGGCAATGGTACCTACATCTGTCTGTGGGAACTCTGCAGCCAGCTAAGCTGTATTTGGCATTTGTCTTGGGTTGTGAAAGCCCTTCACAGATGCTGAACATTAGGCGACTACTGGGACAAGAGTCTAAAGCATCTACAAATCCTAAGGACAAAGCAAAATCATCTTTGCATTCTTACCTTTAGTCAGACTAAATGATACCATACAATGAACTATGCTAAAGTCATTAGAAATAAAAATTTAGGAAAAGATTTACTTTTCAGTTCTTAAATACTGATGAATAAGTAATTAATAATGGAATCAATAATTCTGGTTCAGTAGAAACAAACTCCAGAAGTCTGTCAGTTTTGAGAAGAAATTTATTTATGTATTTATTTACTTTATTTATGAGCGCTTTAGGGGCTCTCAGAGCTATGTGTTGCTGGTCTGCTTAATGTGAAGAAGGGATGTACCATGGTCTAATACCAGCCTCCTTCATTAATAACAGAACCTGTATATATTTAAAATGAATTATTGTTGATTGTCCTGCCTGTGATTATACTGAAAATTTGTATACATGATGAAAATAGAGAGAAAATTTAGGCAATCTGGTAATATTATTGTTTTCTAAAATAATGGTAATGCGTACTACGTTGATGTAAATACTGCCTAAAATGTTGCACTCAGCAGAATAAAAGAAACAAAAGCTTGACTTTTCCACTAGGTGTCAGTCAATCTATTTCTGTGGCTAAATAGGATCTACCTGAAGAAAGGACTTGAGAGCAAAATGCAGATGCAGAACTGCTTTAAAAATAGTTACTTTCTGTGTGTACCAACCAGAAGTATTTTGAAAGCATAAGACCAAATGGATGACTTCTGTATTTTAATTGTGCGTCCATCTTTTTTTGTTTGTTTTACATTTTCCCTTTAACAGCAGCTGATAAAACCCCACAAGCTTCAAGCCTGATACAGCTGATCCATGAGGAAGCAATTCCGGGGAAAGCAGAGAGTGGGGAGCAAGAGAAGGGTTATTTCCTGTCAATTCTGAGCCAGCAGCAGCGGGATTTGACCCTTTCAAGGGAAGGGTGCCTCAGATACCTCTCCTTTCCTTTTCAAGGAAGCTCTGAAGCACTGAGCCTTTGAACTGCCATTGCATTAAAAAACCACAGCACCTTTCACAGTGCAAGGCATGGAAAGGTCCTTGGGAAAGACCTTGAGAGTGCCAGAAAAGTGCAGAAACAGAAACTGAAAAATGATTGTAAAGGAAGGAGAGAAGGAAAGGCAGAACCAGAGAGAAGAGTGTGTCAGTATGGATTTGAAAAGGGCAGCCAGACATGACCGTCCCTAATGGTAACCTTGGCCTCACGTCACTGGCCGTAATGGCAATTGGAGATGACTGACTACTCCTTGCATCAGACTTGGCCAGACCAGAGAGCAGCACCAGAAAGGTCTATAGGAAAGGAAAGAAAAAGGTGGTGCAAAGCACAACTCACTGACCAGGCAAAGTGAGCCAGAGGATGCTGCAGAAAGCACAGTAGGAAAGAACACAAATAGAGCATTTTCAGCCTGGCTTCATAAAAGTCAAACAGCCCATCTCATGTGTGTCTGTCCCAGATACAGTTTCTCGTAATTTCTCACATGTGCAGCTGCTCTGAAGAGGTTAAATTCACATGGGCTACAGCTTCTATAATTGCTTACTGTGCCCAGGTAGATGCGTTAACGTGTAGATCAAAACTGTTAATCTCTCAGGCTCTGTAAAAGCGTTACTCAGAGCTGCAGCGTCCTCCTCTACCCCAGCTCAGTAAGGTCTGTCAGGGTGCCTATGGGAACAACCATCTGAGAAAATCTGATCAAGTGTCATGATGCAGAAGTCAGAGGTACCTGTTAAAAGAGAGCTGTGACTTTGTGATGTGAACAATTCAGTTTATAGTCCATGTTCACCAGAGAAAGGGTTAAAAGACTGGTTGTGCTCCGTCAAGATGGAGCTGTCACTGGAGGAAATGGTGAGTGATGCCCATAAAGGTAGCAGGGAGAGGAACGGGCTCCCCAGGCTGCCCAAAGAGCTGTTTGTTTGGCTGCCTGCTTTTGGTCTGTGGTTGCTGGGCTGTGTGATCTTGCGAAGTAGAGACCCAAAAGGAACCACAAATGTGGTACTTTGTCATACAGCCTGTATTTTCCACACTGGCATCAGTGTCAGTCTTGGCTTCGTGATCCCTGGCTCTGCTCCTCAGATTGAGAGCCTTTTTGCTTGCTGCTAACAACTTTTTCTATAATCCATGGAGGTCTCTTACCCCAGCAGAATCCAGGTAGCAGAAAACCCCTCCTATCACATGCTTTTCACTTCTGCTCTTCATTTCTCAGAGTAGTATTTGCCAGATTACTACTCTTGTGTGCTGGGCTGCCTCTTTTCACCTCTGTGAAGCTCTCCCATTCACCTAGCCATTAGGTTTCTCCCAGTGGCCATTACAGTGATGGGAATGCTATTAAAATAATCCAGTAGAGGAATTCTTAAGACACACACAAGAGATTTTCACATAACCCCTTCTCCTATCTAAAAATTAGGTTATGATATTTGCTATTGTTCTTTTTTGTTTAAGTATTGGTTTGAGGGCCTGGCTATGTATGATGAAGAAAGAACAGAATATTTAGATTTGTTGGGTGGAGTGTTTGGTGGATAAGAAATTGGTTGGATGGTCACATCCAGAGGGTAGTGGTCCATGGCTCGATGTCCCTCAAGGGTCCATACTGGGACCAGCGCTGTTTAATATCTTTATCAGTGATACAGACAGTGGGATTAAGGCCACTCTCAGCAAGTTTGTAGATGACACCAAGCTGAGTGGTGTGGTCAACATGGCAGGGGGATGGGATGTCATCCAAAGGGAACTGGACAAGCTGGAGAGGTGGGCCCAGTGAACCTCATGAGCAGGGTCCTGCACCTGGGTTGGGGCAATCCTTGTTATCAGTACAGACTGGGAGGTGATGGGATAGTGAGCAAGCCCTGTGGAAAAGGACTTGGGGGTACTGATGGATGAAAAGCTAGACGTGAGCCAGCAATGCATGCTTGCAGCCCTGAAGGTCAATTCCATCCTGGGCTGCATCAAAAGAAGCATGGCCAGCATAACAAGGGAGGTGATTCTGCCTCTTTACTCTGCTGTGGTGAGACCTCACCTGGATACTGTGTCCAGTTCTGGGGCCCTCAATACAAGAAGGACACAGAACTGCTGGAGCAGGTCCAGAGGAGGGCCACAAAAAATATCTGAGGGCTGGAGCCCCTCTCCTATGAGGACAGGCTGAGAGAATTGGGATTGTTCAGCCTGGAGAAGAGAAGGCTGCGGGAAGACCTTATAGCAGCCTTCAGTACCTGAAGGAGGCTTACAAGAAAGCTGGAGAGGAACTGTTTACAAGGGGTGCAGCAGTAGGACAAAGGGGAATGGTTTTAAACTAGAGCAGGGTAAATTTAGATTGGACATTAGGAAGAAGTTTTTTACTATGACGGTAATGAAACACTGGAACAGGTTGCCCAGTGAGGTGGTAGAGGCCTCATCCCTGGAGACATTCAAGGTCAGGCTTGATGAGGCTCTGAGCAACCTGATCTAGTTAAAGACATTTCTGCTCACTGCAGGGAGGTGGACTAGATGTTCTCTAAAGGTCCCTTATAGCCCAACACATTCTATGATTCCAGGAGTTTTGTGAGTCTCTTATTGCAGCAGCTTTGCAAGATGTACAGAATGGACAGACTTGATGACAGCTACAAAAATCTTGCAGGCTTCCTAGTTTGCTCTTTCCTCTGAAATACCCAGAGCCATATCTCATTTTACATAAAAAAGATGGAGTGAATCCATTGTTCCAGAGAAGATGTAGTTGTAAGAAAAATGAACAGCAATTTGTTGTTGCCTGTCAGTGGTGGGGCTGGCAGAAGGGTCAGGGGCAGTGTGACACTGGAGTCCAAAAGGTCCTGGAAGCAGCAGCAAGGCTTTGCAAGAGGACCTGGGAGGGACTTGACCTATAAAAAACCCACAGGAATTGTGTTAAAATTGCAATTCTACTCAGGACGGATGTTTTCAGTGCTGAAATGGGTGCTGCTATTACACTGTGCTCTCTTCCTGCTATTCGCAAACACCCATGATTTCTGGCTCTGCTGTCTTTTCTTCCCAGTGACAGAAACCTTGGCTATGAAGTATGGCAATAAAACTTGGGATCTGTTTCAGCCAAGTTTTGTGTTTGCTGTTGAAATTTTCACCTCTGTAAAATGATTCCAGAAAAATGTTTTTATTTGTGATGTTTTATTTATTTGCTATTTCTATGACACGTACTTTGGAAATTTAAGAACCCTCCTCTGTTTTTCTGTGTGTATCCAGCTTGTTCCCAAGAAACGGTGTGGCTGCATACTTGTCTGAGATGGAGGCATGAGAGAAGTGCTGGCTCCCAGCACCCGTTTCTGCTTTAACAGATGGGAGCTATGGCTTTCCATGCGCGCCTGTGGAACTATGTAAGTAAAACTGTTTCCTATGGAGGTCTGCAGGGTAACTGTTTTCTCCTGTCGAGATGCTGAAATGGAAACGCTTGCTGGCTGTTTTCCTTTGAGGATGGTGCTCTGTCCCTGTACAGCACAGCTTTCTAATAGCTGACTTCCAGTGATTTCTTGAAATGCCGAGCAGCTGAAAACCCATCATATGCCTCTTGCTGTAGGAAATATTGGCCACTGGACAGAATTACTGATCCTTAATTACTGTGTCTGTAGAGACTGTGATCTGCCTGGAGCCATAATCAGATACAAAAAGGCTCTGAAATAAATCCATAGATGAAGTTCTATATTTATGTAAAGCCCTGACAATTGGGAAGGCATGCCAGCACAAGTTATTAATGCCACCGTATTTTTATCATGTGAATATGACTGTGTAGTTAGTGATGGTCAGGGTTTCCGGACAGGGCATTGCAGCCACAGAAACAAGAAGTTATTTCAGCCAGCTGGTTGCATTTGAGAGTGAATTTCATACTTGCAATTCTGTGGTGAAAGAAGCTCACTATACTTGGGGAGAAGGAGAAAGAAGCAACTTTTCTCAGATTTTTTTAAGAACAACTGCACTGATTTGGAGACTGCAATTCCCTGAGGAAGCTGTGTCTCAGCTATAAATACCCTCCGAGCTAACTCAGCAAATTTATCTGGACTGGGATTAATTTATAGGTGTTGCATTTGACTCTCGCAGGGGGCTTATTTCTTATTCTCTGTGGAGCAGTGATGAGGAAAAATGACCAAGAGAGAGTCTGAGATATCTTTTAATGAACAGCTTCCCCCGTCGCTGTTCTGTATGCCTTGGCGAGCCTCCCAGCTGTCCCAGAGCTAAAAGCTGGAGGACAGCTGCCCTCTTGAGGCACAGTGTTCTTCTGCAGGGAAAGCAGAAGAAATAAAAGCTATTGTTCCTTTGCCATTGTATGTGGTTAGTTTTAAATAATAAATGTTTTCAGAAGTTAAATCTAAGTAAAGCTGCCCATGATCACCACCGTCATTGCAAAGCAGAAGGAGGGACCTGGTAGCGGTAGATCTGCTTTTAGCTGTTGCCAGGCATCTGCTCAACTTGCAGGTATGTTTCCTGCATCAGAAGAAAGCAGGGCAGTGGGGCAAAATGTGGAATTGGTGTGTGTAGATATCAGTCAATTAAAGAAAGTTACAGTGTGAGAAAGACTCTGGCAGGAAACAACCTAAACTTAATGTAAGGTTGGCTCTTGCAGAGTATTTCCCCAGAGGAGAGCTGCTGGTGTTGAATGCATGTTTTCCCATGTTTTCTCCTGTGTTTTCTCCGTCATTTTAAAGACAACAGGATTGAATCCCAAGATGCTGCAGTATTACAACATGCCCAGAAGAGTGTTAAATTTGGCTGTTGAGAAAGCTTGATGAAGGGATCAATATGGTCACTGTTCTTCTAAGTTCACTGCATAACCTTGAGGAAATCGATAGGTGACTACCAAATGCACAGGATGAGTCAATTTGGAAAGAAGTGCCACAAAAGAGAGATCTTCTCCATCCATGGAGCAGTAAGCCTAGGATTATTCATATTTGCCAAGAAAGAAAGTAGGTACTTTTCCCCCCTATCATTGGAAACGTGGCAGCCAAAATGATTACAGAAAGTAAATTCAATTTTTACTAGGCCCATAAGTACCATGTTGAACAGTGGCTGACTCCTCAGTGGGTAAGTGTTCATGTGTGATTTTCAAACACCTTGACATGTGGTATCAGCCATAAACAGCTCCATTGAGAGGCTGTACTGTCGTAGTTTGATCTCCTTCCTGATTGAAAGTGACTGGGTGCAATGCTTGCCACCAGCAGCAACACGCTGTGAGGCAACTGTCTTCTCTAAAGACACCAGACTAAGACGCAAGCTACAATGGCTGCTTCCAGGCTGGCAGAAGAGTATGGTCGGTCAGTTCATTGCCAGAGTGGGCCTCAGTTCATCAGGAGCAGCTGAGTCGTGGGATAGGGTGCATCAGAAGATAAAGGTTTCTTGCTCTTGGACAAAACCAAATACCTTTTTGTGATCCTGAACTTGTGGGTGCCTTGTTTAGTAACTTGAAAATAACTAGCAAGGCTTTATAATTTCTGATCAAGTTCTCCTTTTGTACCAGCCAGGGAAACTTCTGGACAATCCCTTCTCTTGGATAAACTCATGCATTTTATGGGAAAGGCTGTTTGTTCAGAACTCAAGATCTCTGAGAGGGTGATGACAGCCCCCTTACCTCCAAGCTTTGCTAAACACAATGCAATCTATAAGCAGAACAGACCACCTAGTCTGAGCCATGCGTAAGCCTGTGAAAAGTTTTGCTTCTCGTTAGGGTGGGTAAAGGGAGAAGGGAATGGGATACCAAGGGCTGAGCCTGACCTGCCTGCAGTGCTGGCTCTAGTGGAATGAAGCAACCATCTGAACCAGAAAAAAATAAGCGGTGGAGAACTGCCATGAAAAGGAGGTTTGCAGAACAGAAAGTGGTAGCACAGAGACTAGCAGGGCTGCAAGGTAAGTGAATGGTTTCAGAAGCAATTGCTGCTCAGCCTCAGCTGCCTGCTCCTGCAACATTTTACAGAGAGCAACCCAAATACCTTGTCTCTGGCTGGGAAGCATTTGGTGGATTTTTAGTGCTTTTGTGAAATGAACTGTGCATCTTTAAATCACATACTGTATGCTTGATTAACAATTAAGGTAAAGAAAGAAAGTAGTATTTTTAGAGTGGTGAAACCTAGGGCGAAGCACCCTAGGAAACATTTCCTTACAAAGGCCATCTCATAGCCAATTTCTATTTCATGGTTTGAAATAACTGCAAATGCTATGTATATTTTTTATCCCAGTTTATGACCCCCTGGAGCATGATAATGGGTATAATACATTAATCTGATTTGTTTAAAAATATTAATCCAATTTTTTGTTTAATGGTACAAATCTGGACACAACTGATAACAAAATCTTACAGAGTCTTATCTCTTTAAGGAGATAGTGAAATGTGAAGCCATTCATCACAGTGATAGGTAGTTCCTTAGGCACAAATATACATGTTTCGCAGTCCATGCATGATGACGACCAGATCCAGCTCTGTTTTCTGTCTGCTCTTCTGCGTGGCGCTATTGACTAAGAGCTACGAGCAAGTGCAATGCAATGCTCTTGACAAATTCTTCGCAAATGTTTGCATTGCTCTCCTATGCACTCCTCTGACAAATTTTAAACAAATTCTAGAAATGTGTTAGCCACAGAGCATGTGTGTAGACTGCAAATGAGAATACACTCTTACAATCAGTCCAGCATTTTGTTTGAAATTGGATTTTCCATCTTTCAATCAGGCTAAAGCTGATGGCTCGGCAAAAGCAGCCCCAAGGTTTGGAGCACTAAGAACCCTGGGGAGCAGAGAACACCTAAGGGCATGTGGGCGATGTGGTGCTTCTGCTGGGTCATGGTCCTACAGCAATGTCACGTGTTTGGTAGCCAGTGCTGACTTCAGATTCAGTAACTACTTTAAGGTAAATGTCAATCTGTGGTTTCAGCAAGATGAGACTGCTATGAAAGGACAATTCCAGGGAAATGTGGAAATACTTTAAAAATAATCCTTATAATCTTTTAAATTACTGTATTTTCTTTTTTTTCCAGTTTATCTAAGCATTCTTTAAGCCAGGTTTATCAGCTTTTGTTTGTTACTGTGATAGTATGTAGCATTGAGGTTGTTTTCGAATATTCTGGTTGCATCTCTATTTCCAAAATCCTTTATGCCCTAGCTCCCCGTCACAAAATGGGGTTAATAGTACATCTGTTTCATCTCTTGTCTATCAAAAGTAATTTGATTTAGAAATTCTTTGGGGTTGTGTATAGGCAAGAAGCAGCTCAAAGGAAAACTTTTTCTCAGCTGGGCCTCTAGGTATTTTTGTTTCAGCTTCTTGCAAAACTTGTACTTTCTATTTATGATTACTGAAGCACAAACAAAGTTTTTTTTTCCTTTGAAGTTCTGGGAAAGTCTGAGGGAAACCGAGGCACAGAGGGCACACGAGGTCCATGTGAGAAACCAGACTGAGGGACAGGCTTAAGCAATTCAAAGAGCCTGGGCTAAGTTCCCATTTATGCCAAAGGTTTTTGGATTACTCATTCGCCTCTAAGGCTGGGGCAAAACGTAGCAGGACAGTGGGGCTGGAGCGGGTGGGAGGCCAAGTCCTGCACTACCTGGGACATAGTCTTGCGCCAGCTACTACTTCTGGGACCGGTTCCAGTAAGAATTAGGCAGAAGACAAGGGCAGAGCAGAGTGAGCTTGTTTGTTTAGACACACAATGTTTGCCTTTATTTCCCTTTATCTTTTCTAAGGGCTGTGACGACACTTCCTTCCTAGTTCATTTGTGTGGCTGCCTGAAAGGGATATGTCTAAATAGGGGTCAGAGCGACTGCAGGGCAGTTTGTTTGTTTGTTAAACAATATGGAAGAAAACAGGGGCCACGAAGAATACTTCCCTCCCCTCTGTGCCCCGGGGAACATTCTTTATAAAATTTGGCAGCAGCTCTTTCATCAGAAACCAGCAAACCACTGCACGGAGTGGCTGGCTCTGGAAACTGTTTTAGCAATTTAAAAAGAGAGGAAAAGGAGGCACAGGAAAGAAGTTTGTTTTTTTAAAAAAAAAGAAGTTGTATAAAGCCTCCTAGGAAATCTCTAAATCAGTAAGACAGAGTGTTTAAACAATAAAAAGCATGTAGCAGTTCACAAGGAATTAGAAAAGAAAAGCATGTTGTGCTTGCCTTTCTGTATGGTGCATAATAAACAGGAGCCCAGTAAGGACCATGTAACCTCCCTGATGATCAGGTTAAATGAATGCTTTCTCTGACAGTGACCATTGCAAGACTCTTCAGAAAACAGGACAGGAAACTTCCTGCCAGCTGTTGTGAAAATTACTTTCAGAGATAAGCCCAAGGGACCAGTGCAGAAATTGAAGCATGAGAAAAATAACATGAACTTCTGTAAATACTGGGTTGGCCAAAAATTGTGGTTCTTTTTAATAGATGGACAAACATGTCTTGACATGTAACTCAATTAATTTTAAACCACAAATTCATTATGTAACTTGACAGCTGACAGTTCAAGCTTCTTTTAGAAAAAGAAAGTGCATGATTTCATTTACAATTATTTATTTGGTGTTGATTTCAAAATGGAAAATCAAAAGGAACATTTTCATCATATTTTGCTATATTACTTCAGAAAATAAAAAAAATGCTGTGCAAACGCATAAAAAGTTATGTGATGTGTATGGTGAAGATGCCTTAAAACTATGTCAGTGTCAGAATTGGTTTGCTAAATTTCGGTCTGGAGACTTTGATTATAAAGATGCACCATGCTCAGAAAGGCCAATTGAAGTTCATAACAACAAAATAAATGCATTGATCGAATCTAGTCAGTGTTAAAAGACAGGAGAGATCACTGATAATCTTAACATATCGAAGTTGATCACTGGAAACCATTTAAAACAACAGCTTGGATACATTAGTAAGCTTGATATTTGGGTACCACATAAGCTCAGAGAAATGCATCTCACTAAGTTCACTGACATCTGTGATTCTCCCTTCAAATGTGAGGAAAATAATCCATTTTTGAAATGTATGATAACAGGCAGTGACAAATGGATCGTCTGCAACAACAATGAATGAAAATGTTCATGGAGCAAGCATGATGAAGCAGCTCAAAGCACTTCAAAAGCAGATATTCACCAAAGGAAGGTTATGCTGTCAGTCTGGTGGGATTTCAAAGGTACTGTGTATTTTGCATTGCCTCCAAGGAACCAAACCATTAATTTGGATGTCTACTGTCATCAACTGGATAAATTAAATTATGCCATCAAACAAAAGCATCCAGAATTGGTGAATCACAAAGGTGTTGCGTTTCTCCATGATAACGCTAGACCACATACAAGTTTGGTCACTCATCAAAACTTGGTGCAGCTGTGATGGGATGTGTTACCACATCTACCATATTCAACAGAACTGGCCTCATCAGGCTACCATTTGTTTCATTCTTTACAAAATGCCTTGAGTGGTGAAACCTTCACTGCTGCTGAGGATATAAAATCATTCCTGGAACTGTTTTTTGCTGAAAAAGGTAAGAACTTTTTTAAGCACAGAATCATGAAGTTGCCTGAAAGATGGCAGAATGTAATTTAATAAAATGGACATTATATTGTTTAATAAAGTTTTTGTTTCCAATGAAAAATTTGCTTTTCATTTACCTCCCCAAAAATGCAATGACTTTTTGGCTGACCCAATGTATTTGTCTCCAAGCTCTGCAAAAAAACTGTCTGTGAAGACTAGTAGTGGATTCCAAATGTTAATGATACACTGAAAATAATTGCTTGAGCTTGTTTTGCCTTCTTTTCTCACACAACTTGGTGTAATTTTAAATCTGTGCTTCTGAGCTCTATTTCTACTGGTAAGCTGGGGATATTGTTCTATCCAAGCCTAAAACTTTAGGCACTGAAAACTCCCCAGGGTCTGTCAGTTGCCTAGGTTTATATCAAATACAGACCTAACCTAATCTGTTAGCCATGACTGGCCTGCTAAAACCTCTGCACTCCATAGCAGTGAGGCCTCTGAACTCCATCACTGCTCTTGACGGGTCATTCATTCTCTCATCGATCTTGCCTTACCTGGTAGGATGCTCGGGGCATAGCTTTTCCTCTTTCCCCAGCTCAGTAAGTCTGATTAATTGAACATAGTTCAATAACTGTTCTGCTTGATCTTGTTTGCAACTGATGTCATAAGGTGAGTGCTTTACCTAAAAGGTTAGGTGCTATTTTTATATGCAAGCATTTATTCTTGTCTTAGGCTGGAAAGGTGAAGAAAGCAAACGGGATTTTTTTTTTTTTTAGTCTGTGGTTCAGGCATTAGCTAGAAAAGTCTCTACCTTCCTACTTGATCAAGGTCATTCTTAAAAGGCCTCCAAACACAATTTAATGTGTTTTCAGAGGTCTCCAAAGCCAAATCAGGAGCTTGCAGCTCAAGCACTGTGTAGTGTTAGCAATGCTAGGTGCCCTGTTACAGCTCCGGAAGTCACCACTGGTCATGATGCCTTCTAAATATGGTTTGTTTCCACTTTAATCAAATACTCTCCTTGGGTTATTAGGAATATGTGTTTATATGCTGCATGTACTGTTTGATCCCATGAGAAGCGTGGCACAGAGATGGGATGCCCCTGGGAGAAGCGAATCACTGTTAATTCTGATTTTGTCTGCTTTTTCCTTCACTGGGAGATGAATACTTCACTGTTGCTGTGGATGTACAGCACCAGAATTTTGCATTTTCAGTATTCCATATGTGCTTCTCCCCAGCTCTAGATAATAGAGTATAGAGGGAGAGCAGGTAGTGTTTTCCAGATGCAGTACCTTAACAGACTTCCTTTTCTTCTTAAAAAGGTCCAACAAGCCTTTCAGAACTGCTTTAACACAAAGCACTTTTTGTTGTCACCTGTGGCTGAACAAAATTGTTCATAGGTAGTAAAGTTTTGCTATTTTCTTGCTTTTACCCAAGTACTGATTTTAAGTAGTTCTGGTGTCATAGGCATGTCACTGAGGTGGGATATTCAAAATGAATTTGGGTTATTTATTTTATAATTTGGGTATTATCATTACTTAGTGCTTTATTACTTCCTATATCCTTTAGAAGTCCTAGTTGATAAATGAAGTAGGTCACAAAGGCTTCAACAAGATTTTTTATCCTCTGGGCAGCAGTAGTAAGGACTGCACATTTTAGAAATGTTAAGGGCAAAGACTGCAAAATTCTCTAAATCCTTTTTATGTTCCAACAAAAAAACCCATATGCATTCCTATAGTTCAGTGCAAAACCTCATGTGAGCTCTTCAGAGATTCTGTTGTGCCTCTGTGGTGCTGGCAGGTATTTAGAAAAATGAAAAGAGTTCAGACTGCTGGAGACAAAATGATTGAGTTAAAACAAATATTTTGGTATCTTTGCATTCCTTTTCAAATGTTTAAACGGACTACTTAAAATATACTCTATTACGCAACTTTCCCCCAGTGGAAGAGGTAAAAAAGTAGCCTATAGGAACTTTGCTAACCATACTGTCAGTGTTTCTATAAACTTGAATTACAGCTTAGCTGAAGATTATATGTTTAAGAAGCTCACAACAATGCCTTGAATGAAATTTATTTTCTTTCATCTGTTTTTGAAACAAAGGAGAATTCTTACCAGGTGACCTGTTTGTTTTGAATAGGTATTTCAGGCTGCTTTGTCACTAAACATGTCGGAAGTGTTTGGTCAACTGGATCCTCTTCTTCCTTTCAGAAGGACCCTTCCTTTGTTATCCACACCTTGCACACCATCCTAGCCCGGGCTCTGTGATCTACTTCTGCTACTAGCTGGCTCATTTAAAAAAAGTCAGTTCCCTAAAATGACACTCAAGTGATTTAATTGAGGCCACCCTTTCTTGAAATTCCCATTTCATTTGCTAATGGTCTTCCAACTTCTCTAATAAACGAGGTATAAGCCCCCTCAAAACAGCCATCTCAGCTATACCATCCTGTCTTTATGCTTAAAACAGGGTTATCTCATCATATCATGGAAAGTGCCATTTAATTTTGCTCCCTGGAACACATACATAACTGTACTGGCACTTTTAGTACTCTACTTTTTGAATATTTGATTTCTGGAATAGTAATACTGCCTCATTCACTGAGAATTCTGTTCCTAAGGATCTTTTCTATTTTTAGTGTTATAAAGTATCATGAAATGTCTGTGTGGATCAGGAGCAACTGTGATGTTCAGACCCACCACATCACCCTTTTATTACATTAGCTAATGAAGTGACTAGCAGAAAACTGGTACCTGAAGAAGCATACACAACACACTTGCTGTAGGGCTTTTTCTTCTCCTAGTAACAACAAAAAATGAGCCTACAGAATAATAGGTTTGATTCCTAGTATGATAGGGAAATTGAGCTTAGCAGTTATAGATCTTTCTGCGTTTCAAGTAAATGTTAGAAAAACTAAAGACTCCTCTAGCTGTCAGATAAGCTCGCATGCTGATCTTCATGCTCTTCACAGAATCACAGAATCACTCGGTTGG
>NW_010198507.1:0-529 GCF_000695765.1 Mesitornis unicolor | reverse complement strand
TTTAGCTCAAACCAGGACAAACGGGCAATTCAAGATGAAATTTTGTGGTTTGTTTTATTTTGTTTGTGTATTTATGGGTTTTTTTTTTACTTAACTAGAATGAGTATATTGGCTTCAGGGGACAATTCCGAAATTTACCCTCTCCTCTGGGGCACATCAACCTCCATATCCGAGGTGGTTACATCCTTGCTCAGCAAGACCCTGCTAATACCACATTTTACAGGTATGAGCGATTAATTAAATTTAATTAATTTAATTTCATTTTAACAGATTCCTTTTTTTCTTCATTTTTTTGCTATTTAGGTGAGATATTCAGACGGCGGCAAGGCAAATAATTAATTAATTCAGTTTTTCTGGCCTCCTTGTTTTTAATCCGGGAGAAACAAAACACGGTGTTTGAAAGCATCTTGAATTTCGTATAAAAATTAGCAGTGCTGAGAAAATCATTATATACAGTAGGAAAAAACCCACATTAAAAACCTATTTATGGCTGGTTTGTTTTCCTCTTTTTGGTTTCCTCCCCATGTAA
>NW_010198506.1:0-1571 GCF_000695765.1 Mesitornis unicolor | reverse complement strand
GTGAAACGCCCTTACTCTATTATTTCAACACTGACTTTTAAACAGACTCTGCATTTCCACTCGCGCTTCCTTTCCTGTATGTCCCTTCTGCAGGAGAGCAAGCATATGCACGAACTGAAATCCGGTGATAGCTTCTGTTTAGTTAAAGAGTGCATTTCTGAATGTGCTGCAGGTCACTTCTGGTCACTTGCAGCTGCCACTTACAAGCAAAGAAAACGATGTGTGGGTTACAGCTGCTGAACTGTAGCTGAACTGTACGCCAGGAAACAACAGAAGTGAAGTGGAAAAGCCTGCTGAAGACCTCAGCAGATGAGCTGCGAGGGAAAAAAGAAACTCTCAAATGTATTTAAAAAACCCAAGAAATATTGATGCAGAAAACACCTCTGCATAAAACATCGACTGCAATGTTCCGTATTTAAAAATAAGTGGGAAGGATGCAGGAAAAGCGACGCAATTTATTCAGCAAGTGAAGAAAGCACGCTGTCGGCAAAGGCATAAAGAGCTCCATCTGTTTCGCTCAGAGCAAACAAAAACAAGAAGTGACTTGATTACAGCGTGCGAGCGTCTTCGCAAAAAGAAAATACTTGGGTAGCAAGGCGCGTTTTCGTTCTGTGTAGAAAAGGTAATGAGACGCAAGAGCTCCGAGTTGAAGACAAAAATTTAAGTAAAATATTTAATATAAACTTCTAAATCTGAGGGTGATTACTCCTACCAGTGAAATGCTGGCTTCTCTTCATGCATTCAAATCAGGATCGAACGCTTTGGATTCACTGTGTGCTTTAATCAGAACTAAGCAATTAGGTTCAGTACAAGGTGGTTAATGGGCAACATTAACTGCCTTCTGGTATGCAGACCTAATGCAGAGCATACAGCCAGCAATCTATGGGTTGTCAGAAAACTTCCAGTATAAATTCACTCATCCTGTAGCCTACTATGGGTCTTTCCTGGGAAAACATCAAGATAATTCTGCGAGCAGAGATATATTTCAATATATCCCGAGACAGCTGGGCTCTGTAGCATCATCGTTGTCATGTGAAATGTGCATGTCCTGTCCTTGGAGGTTCTGGAGGTTCCTAGGAAAACTGACGATCGGGTACTATTGCTATGCAAAAGGGCCAAGGAAAAGCAATCTTCCTATAAAAGTTGCATAAACAGCTTTAAATGCATCACTCTGCCTTTTAATACTTTTCCCTTCCTGCCTTAAGACTCCTCAGATCTGGGTAAGAAGCAGTCTCTGGTCAACCTATGGTTTAAGTGAAATGGGGTAATGCCCTCATTATCACCACTGGCATTGCCTTTGCTAGCATCAGGGCTCAGGTTTGGTGTCAAGCCAACACCAGAGGCCTCAGGACTTGTCTAGAGGCCAGGTGGATCTTGCATGATTTGTTTTAGCCTTCCTTAATTTGGTAAACTGCATCATGTAATGCTTATTGGCCAAGAAGGCCAACGCCATCCTGGCTTGTCCCAGCACTGGTGTGGGCAACAGGAGCAGGGCTGGGATCATCCCCTGTGATGGGCACTGCTGAGGCCGCTCCCCAAGTCCTGGGGTCAGTTTTGGGCCCCTGACTCCC
>NW_010198505.1:0-377 GCF_000695765.1 Mesitornis unicolor | reverse complement strand
GGCATGGGGGACATGGGGACACAGGGGGATATGAGGACTTGGGGACACAATGTGGTTATGGGGGACATAGGAACATGAGGATGCAGGGGTACGAGGCCATGAGGACACAGTGGGACGTGGGGACAGGGGGATGTTGGTGGCAATATGGGGACATGGGGACAGAACGGGGACATGGGGACATAGGGGAATATGGGGACATGTGGGGTATGGGGACAAGGGGATGTGAGTTCATAGGGATAAGGGGACATGGGGATGTAGGACATGGGGACACGGGGACACCATGGGTACCGGGGGGGATACAGGGGGACACCATGGGGACGTGGGACATGGGGGTATGGGAACAAGGAGACACCGGGGGAAACAGGGGAACACGGGGG
>NW_010198504.1:0-2107 GCF_000695765.1 Mesitornis unicolor | reverse complement strand
TGGCATCATAGCTCTGTAGGCACGCGTACATTTTTAATTCTTCTTGCTTGTTCCCCATGCTCCATGCACTGTTGTAAAGGCATTTAAGGTGCTCCTCCATTGAAGCCAGCTTACTGACTGGAGGTCACTTGTCCTGAATTTCAGGCGCTCTCCTCCTGGCCTGTGATCCAGCTTCAGGCCTGGGGCATCTCTTGCTGTCATTGGTTTTGAAGTGGGATGGAATGAGGATCCCTTCCCGCTGCAACTCTAGTTTAAACCCCTCTTGACTAATTTTGAAAGCCTGTGGCCAAAGGAACTCTTCCCCTTCTCTGAAAGTTTTACCCCATCAGCCCCCACAAGACCCAGTCTCTCCAAGTGAGTCCTGTGGTTTAAATAGCCTTGTCCCTGACACCACTCTATCAACCATTTGTTGAATTTCTCAATTCATCCTGCCCTTTCAGTCCTTTTCCCTTTGACCGGGAGGATTGATGAAAACTTTTCCTCCTCCCCCAACTCCTTCACTGCTGCTCCCAGTGCCTTGTAG
This sequence comes from Mesitornis unicolor, assembly GCF_000695765.1. Taxonomy (NCBI): domain Eukaryota; kingdom Metazoa; phylum Chordata; class Aves; order Mesitornithiformes; family Mesitornithidae; genus Mesitornis; species Mesitornis unicolor. The sequence goes on along the minus strand of NW_010198504.1, from coordinate 1,584 downwards.
TCCTTCTTGATGGTCTTCAGATTACTCACAGCTGTGTTACTGGTGCCCACGTGAAACAACAGCAGTGGATAGTAATCAGTGAGATGTACAAGGTGTGGCAACCTCTCTTCAACATCCCTGATGCAGGCCCCCAGCAAGCAGCAGACTTCCCTCAACAGTGGATCAGAATGGCAAATGGGTGCCTCTGTACCCTTCAGCAGAGAGTCACCGACAACTATGACCCATTGCTTTTTCTTGGTCATGCTAGTTGTTATATGACATGGAGCTGATGTAGCTGCCTTACTCGGGCCTGTAGACTTACCTGATACAGTTTCATTTTCCTCCTCAGTCTGCAGAGCCATGAAGCAGTTCTGCAGGAGCACCTCAGGCTTTGAGGGAGTTTTCTTCTTCTTTCTACTAGCTCTTCCCCTGGCAGTTTGCCATTCACCACCATTGGTGGTTCTCCTCTATCTGGTTGTGCTGGTGGGGGAGCGTGGGACAGTTTGGCAGTAGGCTTTGTGTTTAGTGCAGGTTGCACCTGAATCCAGCTGTCTATCTCCTTTTCTGCCTCTCTGATGCTACTCAGCCTTCTGACTGTCTTCTGCAGCTCAGCCACCTGTCGCAGGAGGTCCTCCACCTGGCCACGTCACCAGAGGCTCTGCAGAGCAGGGCACTGGAAAAGTCCCAGTCCAGACCCAGCAGCAACTGGGAGAAAGGTGCAGGAACACACCGATCAGGATTGGAGGCAGACGAACTAGCAGGGTTCTGCTCAGACTTCGGCCATTGCAGGAGAAGAAGAGCAGAGGGCAGGATCAAGAAGGGTTGAGATGGAAGGAAGGGAGCCGAGATGGAAAGGTCGAGACCCTTGTGATCCCTCAGCTTTCTACTGCGTATTACATATATGGGATGGAATACCTAGTTGGTCGATTTTGGGTCCGCTCCCTCCCCCCATAGGCAGCGACATTCAGCAAAACTGAATGTGATAAAAGGGTTGTTGGCACAGAATTCAGAGAGCTCACTGAATTCTTGTTAATGAAAATTTGGTATTGTCTATGAACTGAAAAAGAAAAAAAAAAAAAAAAAAAAAAAAATTAGTTCTATTTACCTCAAACCAGGACATTCCACCCCTTATTCCATACCACTTTGGTCATACTCGGGTCACTATACACAAAAGTTAATTAAGTCCATCTAGTTCATGGTTGTAGGTTTGCATCTATCATAGCAGTCTCTCAGGGAAGAAGAGATGGTAGAACATTCACTGTGGTTCGTGCCCACAGGTTGCAGGTTCACCTCGAAAGGTTTACTGGACGCCACTTGATGAAATTAGGTGTGGCCATCTTAACTGTATTATCCTGAAAGACACTCAATGAACACTGTTAGTATTATGTAATAATTAACATCATACACCTCAAAATAGAGTATTCTCACCCAGAGTTAAATTCCCTTGAGGTACACATTGTACTTCACCATCCTTCAGCATCACCCACCAAGTACATCCAGGTCCTTGAGCAAAAGCAACCCCAAGAATGGGTTTGCCTTTGCCCGTCACAGGAAAAAACAGTTTTCCCTAACAAATTAGGCCTGTAACTAGTGGAGTGCCCCAAG
>NW_010198503.1:0-1565 GCF_000695765.1 Mesitornis unicolor | reverse complement strand
GGGCGTCGTGTGGGGGTGGGTCTTTCCCGGGGACCGCCTGTGGGACAGGGCCCTGGTCCCCTCCCACTGCCCGGCGATGTCCCTGCCTGAGGAACGGGAGGGATGCACTTGGAAGTTTTTTGGTGCTTGGGCTGGTTTTTTTCTACTTTTCTCACTTTCACTCCTGCAAAGTAAGAGAACTCACTGGATACACAGCATCCTGTTTTGCTGGTGCTGTTCCCACCATTTACACTCCACCCTTCTTGGGACAGGCTCTGGTTTATTGAAGGATGCACAGCAACAGCCCTCTGTATCCCCTCCTGTACCAAAAGCCATAGGCAGGCGTTTAGGAAAGGCAGGAACAGGACAAGCAGATGCGATTACTGTGCCCTAAGTTATCCATCCGTATCCATCCAGCTCCAAAGTGTAACCAGCTCTCAGGGTTTCCTGAGCCTGACGTGTGTGAGGTTAGTAACTCCTAATCCACCTTTCTGCTTGTCTGGTCTTTCTCGGAGCTTTGCAAAGTAATTGCATCCCCATCTTCTGATCAAGTGTTTCACAGGTCTGCTGCCTGTTGCAGGAAGAACCACTCTGGTCTCCCCTGAGCCTGATTCTAGTCATTTTCTCTGATGGCCTCTAATGCTTTTAGCGCTGCTTCATCCCAACCTATAAATAATCATAACACTGCAGAATGTGCTTCTAGTCCAAACAGAGGATCCAAGGAGAAACAAAGAATTTCTGATACTGAAACTCAACAGCTTGGCAGGATCATGGAACAGATCCTCCTGAAGGCTCTCCTAAGGCACAGGGAGAATGAGGAGGCAGTGACTAACCAACACGGCTTCACCAAGGGCAAATTGTGCCTCACCAATTTGGTGACCTTTTATGATGGACTTACGGCTTCGGTGGATAAGGGAAGAGCAACTGGATGTCATCTACCTGGACTTGTGCAAAGTGTTCAACACTGTCCCACATGACATACTGGTCATGAAGCTGGAGAAATGTGGATTTGATGGATGGACCACTCACTGGATAAGGAATTGGCCGGATGGTCGCACTCAGAGTTGTGGTCAATAGCTCAATGTCCAAATGGAGACCAGTGACGAGTGGTGTTCCCCAGGGATCGGTACTGGGACCAAGTACTGTTTAACATCTTTGTCAGCGACATGGACAGTGGGATCGAGTGCACCCTCAGCAAGTTTGCGGATGACACCAAGCTGTGTGGTGCAGTTGACGTGCTGGAAGGAAGGGATTTCATCCAGAGGGACCTGGGCAGGCTGGAGAGGTGGGCCCATGGCAACCTCATGAAGTTCAACAAGGCCAAGTGCAAGGTCCTGTACCTGGGTAGGGCCAATCCCAAGCACAAATACAGGCTGGGCAGAGAATAAATTGAGAGCAGTCCTGCAGAGAAGGACTTGGTGATGTCAGCCAAGGAAAAACTCAACATAAGCTGGAGTATTGCATTTTTCTGTGAGGGGTTTTTAGTTGTGTCTTTGGTAACAGGGGAAGGGCTATGGAAATGGCCCTTTAAGAAGCTACCTGAAAAGCTCTTCTGTTTCCACTGTCAGACCCACCTCTGACCAGGG
>NW_010198502.1:0-2278 GCF_000695765.1 Mesitornis unicolor | reverse complement strand
CAGTGTCCACCAGGGCTTCATATGTCTGTGGCTCTAATGTGCCAGGCCATCGAATCCACACAGTCCAATAAACTCGGTTATCCCTCTCCTCCTCCTGGCCGGAGGCAGGGCCCCACTGGTGTTGAGCATAAATGTACCCACCATCAAGGAATGGGTTATTTTGACTTCCATGATTGTCAAGAAACGGGTTTGTGTTGCTTCCGTTGATTACATTTTCATTCCTTCTACTCAAGTATGGATCTGAGGCCCATCTGTTTGAATCGGGATACCGGTCACTGTAGATGGGAGCAGCCATCCTCCTGGGAACTCTTTCTCGTCAACTTGTTTTACCTTGTAACTGGCGTACTCGTGCCTGTAGAGCAGTGGTAGGTTTTCCATCCCATCTACTCATGTCCTTTCCGCAGTCACACAGGAAGAAACATAGGGCACCTCGCGACATGTTCCATTTCTCCTGAGCTGGGCTTGTAGGAGGAGGAGGAGGTCTTCTCCTAATAGCTGAAATGCGAGTCCACTCAGGGGAAAAATTGGATCTGCTTTCCCTCTTGGGCAGGTTGTCACACAGTTTTTCCACTAAGTTCTTTGTTTCACTGGCCATCTCCTTAGCTATCTCTGCTGCGATGCAGGTCTGTAGGGGATTAGAAACACTGACTTCAAACTGGTCTACTTGGTTAACCACTTCTTTCACAGTTATTGGCCCACCATCTGCTACCCAGACCAGCATTGCCAATGTGTGGGAATACACTGATGGTGCACTTTGCACAAATTTCCTCAGCATAGGTCAAGTGCATGGCATTTCATCAGAGTTTACAGTCACCCTCCTGTAGATCACTTCTTTCACAGGTAATTCTCTCAGGTATTTAATACCTTTTTCTTTGCTCAGGTGACATTCAATATCATCCCTTAAGGGATACCTGCTTATCACAGCTGACAAGAGTCATCTCCAGAGGCTGAGAGATCCTTGCTTGTCCCCAGTTGCCTCGTCAATGCCTGCATTTCTGGACAGGGATCCCAACTGCTTAGCTTGTTTACTATTCAAGTCTATGGTATCAGCCCCAATATCCCAGCATGGGAGCAACCAGGTGGTAATTGACTCTTTTTCAAAACTGCTAAAGTCCTTTCTCACATTTCGCAGATCTTTGTGGGATAAAGCTTGAGGAGGCACCCCTTGGGCAGCACCCGGTGTCATCCCTGCTCCAGAAGGACCCTGTCCTGGATCTCCATCATCTCCATCATTTCCATCATCCTCTTCTTCTAGCTCATCTTTTACTGGATGATCTCTATTTTGTAGGGCTTTTCTCCCTGTATCAGAAGTACCCTGTTCTGTATCATCCTCATCTTTCACTGGTTGGTCTGACTTCCTTCTTCTTCACAGGGGAGACCTTTATATGTATGGATTGAGCTGGAGTGGCCACAGTAGCTGTGGGTGTAGCAGCGGTGCTTTCTGTGGGAGGTGAACTAATGGAAGTGCTCTTTGTGGGAGGTGGAGTAACAGCAGAGCTCGCAGTGGGAGATGGAGTGTCAACGGAGCTTATTGTGATAGCCCACAACATCTGCATATCTGTTCTGTGTGTCTTAAAGGCTCTCCAGGTTTGTGTAGCCATGTTTACAGAACTCGTACTCAAGCTCCAGTATTTAAACTGACACTGCATGTTCAGGACAATCAATACTAAATTCAATATGAAAGATATTATATTTGGATAGTAACAACCATATTCATAATTCTCTAAAACTGGTGGATTTGGAAGCGGCCTTGCATGGAATGAGGAATCATGGAAACAAAATTCGCTACCAGGGAACCGGAAGTGTAATTGCTAACAAAATCAACTGTGTAACTCCGGATATAGCCTGGTAAAGTCACTGCCCACATCATCACAGCATAAATCATTGTCAGACAGCAAAGAAAAAGCAGAGCTCTCACCCATCGCTTATAACAGAAATAGAGAAAATAGGCACAAGCAACAAGTATAAAATAATACAACGTGTGCGGCACATAGGGCAGCATTCTTGCACCTAACTCAGAGCAAAGCATTAAGAAGGCACGATGTAATATTACACTCAGAAATGACATGATTTAATCTGTCCGTTTTAATATTCCAACCATTCTTGAGACTCTCAAAGCACCAAACCAAACAGCCCGACGCTACCTTAACTGAGCGAGCCGGAATTTGAACTGTTCAGGCAAACTGATAAAATCCTGTCGAGCCCCACGTTAGGCGCCAATAAATCTGTCGTGGTTTAAGGCTGGGTCAGCCACTAAATCCTGGACAGGCGCTCTCTA
>NW_010198501.1:5630-20659 GCF_000695765.1 Mesitornis unicolor | reverse complement strand
ATATATTTTATATATATATTATTTTTATATAAACTCATTTTTAATCTAAGTTCACTTAGATAAAATGTTTCAACTGTATTGAAGGGAAGGGAAAGGACAAATGGCTTTCTTGTGAGAAGAGCTGAGTCTTCCTTGAAGACTGCACACTGATAATTTTCTGCAGCAGTTATCTTCAGCTCCAGATTTTGGCAGAACGTCATTGAATCGGGGCCTGAGGGTACCAGCTCCATTTCAGGAGTGTGTTGGAAGAAGGAGTCTGCCAGCACAAAGACAGAGACGGCAGCTGAAGTGTGAAAACTTGGGAACAGAAGGGGTAAGGTCAGGAGGAGGGGAGCATCGTGGTGGTCATGACTGGAGATGGAGCAGCAAGCAGAAAGCCTTAGCCAAAGCCCCTTTGAAGAGCAGCAGAGCCAGGCTGGGGCTGAGGCAGCCTCAGCACGGACAAGGGGGGCTGCACGCAGCGATGCACTGATCTCACCTGCTGGGAAAGTGCCCTCTGTATAGGCTGAGAATAAGGTGGATTTTTCTGATCCTAGCTCAGTATTTCAACAAAGTCCTTTCCTGTCCCTGTACTTTTTTAAAACATTATTTTATCCTAGCTATGGGACCTGAACATTGGCAGTGAGTGCAAATAAGCGTTTTCTTCTATGTGACTGAAGACACCCAATCAAAACCAGTACCAGAGGAGCTGGTGTTATGTCCGTGTTTAACTAAACCCACCACTGAACTTCAGCTACTTGCATTGCACCTTTTCTGTTTGTTTTTCATCACCGTGTCCCTTACTGTTTGAAGCTGACAGCGTTTTATTTAATCGAGAGCGTTCACTTAATTAATTCTCAGTTTCTACGGTGCGTATCTCTGACAGCACAAGAACAATTTACAAATAGCATCATTGACAGTGAGTGGCCCAGCTCCTCGTACCCAGAGCAGCAAAGTTAAACCTTACGACAAATGTGGAGCACACTCCAGGAAGGGCAAACCTTTGCTGGATCAATACAAAGGCAGTAAGAAAATAAGATATGAGTTTACACTGTTTTCTCATTAAACCCGTGTAAGCATCTTGATTTAAGGACATGTCTTGTGGGGAACTGACCTCTTAGCTGTGCAGCCCCATTCTTCGGGCCCTGTGCCCATGGGCTGAAGGAAACCGGCTGGTGTGGGCTGCAGGAGTTGGATGTTTGCTGGGCAAAATACGGAGGAGAATGAACAAGCATTAACCTTTTTCTCAGGGGTCAGAGCGCAATCAAAATGCCCTTCCACAGAAAGTTAACAGGATGAGATTAATTTTACATGCAGCAGCTATGATTGTCCAAGTGTTATGGGGAAGGCAGGAGAAATTCAGGCAGGCACGGTTTCATTAATTGAGGGAATTTCCAGGCTAATTTACAGGTGTTCAGGGACCTGACCTATTTAAATTTGAATAATAGCTGATGACAGAGTTCGATATGTGCCAACCCTCTGCTTAAACGGAAGGGAGAAAATTGTTTGGGGTTGGGGCATCTTAATTAGTATTCCACAAATATGGCATTGTTTTGCTAAGCCCAGCTAGCGCTTATTTCCTTGTGAGATTTAAACTTAACATCAGTGCATTTAACTTTGCTCTACGTAAGAGATAAAAAATAAAAACCAAACCGAACCAACAACAACAAAACCACCTGTGCTGGATCTGGGTGTTGATTTAAGTTTTAATCTGAATTAAGGGGGGAAAAAAACCCAAAAACTGCGTCCTATCAGATATTCTTTGGACTCTTCCTTTGGCAATTAGACTCTAATTTTGAGTTTCATTTGTTTAATGGACAACGATCTTGGCCATTAACTTTATCTAAAGTGGATGCTAATTAATGCTAAATTACAGTTCCTGACGTGCTAGGTATTATAGCCTCCTGAATACCAAATTCTCCCACCATTCGTTGTATCAGTAAGGGGGAAATAATGAAAGAGGATGACAAGAAGCCAGGGAAGATGATGTCCCATCAGCTCTGGTCTTGCAGTTATTCACTGTTACTTGAAGTTACTCGCCGAGTTTTAAAAAGTCAGCTCTAATTTTTAACTGTAGGGGTTTTAGCCTGTTCAGAAAGAAATAATCTCAAGCCCTCTGGGGAATCAGTTAATATCTAATGCTGTTGTACTCTGACATTAAAATGTCACGAGTAGCTAACCAAGAAATGCTTTCAGCTCACAAATTCCTCAAAGCACAGGGTGGTATGAAATGCACACCTCTACTAGTGGCTTAATTCAGCTGTTTTAATGTCACTTTTCAGTTAATACAAAGCATTATGCTTGCCTAAGGTAACGGTGGCACTGGGCAGCTACCTCCTGGTAGCTGTTTGGGTTTCATTACAGTCCTGAGTTGCCAACAAGGATGGTTCTGGTCCTGCATGCAGTGCCAATACTTAAATCTGGGATGTTTGCAGTCTCCTGGATGTAATCAAAAGGCAATCCACTGACTGTACCTCTCCGTAATAAGCTTTAAGTAAAGGGAGGTGCTTTCAATGTGTAGTGTGTCAATTAAAACCAGGCTTAACCTTTAGTATGGTAGTGCCTGGTAGAGCCATCTATCTGTTAATCGTTTCGATTCCCTGCTGACTGGTTTTCATCCATTTCCATTTCTCTGCTCTGGCTTCTTCTGGCTGTAGGGGAATACAGTATTTCTCACTGACTGGCCCAAAATCTTGGCATAAATCTTCCTCAAAGTGTGGGATGATCATATCCCAACCTTCGGAAGTTAACTTGTGCTAATGGCAATCTTGCTCCTAACAAGCAGAGCAGTAGTAAAATAGACAGCCCCAAAAGTTGCCATCACCATTAATGACAGAGATGTACCATGCAGAACAAAGCAGGCTGGTTCCTGAGAATAACTTCTGTTCTGTGTGCCATAATTTAAGAAACTGTTAAGCATAGAAAGCTCCTGTGAACAACGTTTGTCCCTCTCCTGGCAAAGCGTGCGCGTTCATGCTCAGTTCTCATCTGTTGCATCTCAGACGGTGTCTGTGGCTATGGGGAATACATTTATGTGATGCTAACTGGATCCCATGCTTCTTCCCAAGATACAGCATCTTGGCATTTGTGAAATATTACGTTTACAAAGAACAGGGACTTCTTTTTTGTTCAAGAAATGGAGTTGAGCTCTCCCGTGTCATTTTTATTGGTGAAGTGTTCATTCTCATAAAGGCATCCTATTTAGTTCCGTGTCTCCGCCGTGAAGTTCATTTGCAGCTTCTTTAATCTTTTCAAGGATAAACAAGGCAGCCAGAGGCTAAATAATTACTGACAGCTGTTAGGTGCTGCCTGTCCTATTAGATGTGTTAATCAAATTTTGTAACTGTTCAGAAACATCGACATGAACAGAACAAGGTGGTTTGGTGTTTTTTCCCACCAGATTTATCCAGAACTGAGTATTCTGCACATATTTTTTCTACACATCTTTACAGAAATCACTTCAAATCCTGATCCCCGTCTTTCTTACACAATCATAGAAAAGACTTGGGTTGGAAGGGACCTTATCTGCATCACCTCCCGTGGAAAGCAGGGCCTCCACGAGGAACATCAGCTTTCCTTCTGACACTGCAGGTACATGCAGAGAACTTGGAGGGAGTGATCTCCATGCGAAATAAGGGTGGACTGCACAGTAAGGCAAGTTCAATACGCCGTGGCAACAGCAATGAACACATCCACAATATTTACACATGCTGGGTGAGTTTGATTGCAGCGCGCTGCCATTCACGTTGGCTGGCAGAGGCACCAAGAGCTGTACGAGATGACACAAAATCTCTCTTCTCTGTAGTGGTGCTTGCCCAATGGACATCCAGATGAAAGAGTTTAATGAACTGGACATTCATTTGGGGAGCTTGTGCTTAAACTTTCAGCTGTAGTGTGTGCACAGCTTGCGGTTTTTACCTCTTTGCATCGGTCTCCATGCCTGTGTGTGCCATTTCTGAAAATGAATGTATGCATGTGTGCAACTCAGTGTGGTAACAGTCAAACTGCTCATAGCTGATCTTCATTACTGTCGCTTTTAAGGTAGCACCTCCATTGAGCTTCCTCACCTCAAAACTGCTGTTGTCTTCAGCATCCCTTTTGTCTGTGTACCCATCCTTACCCCCACCAGAGCTCTTGGGCTGCTCAGTCCCCATGTCACCCCCAAACTTCCCTGTGGGTCCCGCAGCATTTGAGAGGAACCCAGAGTGGCTCCATCTGCAAAAGGAGCAAGAATGACACATCTCTTTATTCCCGCAGCATCTCCTAGAGCAGTAGGTATAAAATCAGATTTTGGATTTAGGGCACAGCAGAGATTAATGTTATGGGTTTTAGCCAGACAAATGTACTCTAGGCAGACGCGGTGCTCTAATGGGTTTAGTAGACTCATGCTGTGCATATGTAGGTACATCACCGGGCCAAGTCCCTTGTGCTGTAACTGCTGCTTTCAAAAGCTAATGAGACAAAAATGCTAATTTCATGACCCATCTCCTGGAGCCCTCACAGAGCTCCCTCTCCTTTGGGATTTGGGAGTGAACTGAGATTTAAGGTCAGGCTGCTGCAGAAGCGTTACGTGTTGGGCTGGGGTAGGGAAGAACAAAGCCGGTGCTTACAGTGAGTGGCTCCTATTTATATACGGTGATAAGAATAGGTCCTCTCTGCATTTGTCCAGGTGTCCCCAGGCAGGTGGAGCACAGGGAGCCTGGGCCCTGAGCTGTTTCTGTGGCCGGATTCATCTGCACCACCAGAGATGCCCTAATGAGCCTCCGATGGGGTGGCTCCTGGGGTTTCAGAGCCCAAAATTGTTCCCAGCACTGCTAATGAGCCTGCAAAACTGATCTTTCACTGTCTCCACCTGGTTCCTCGTTACTATCCCAGCAACTCACATTTTTCAAGCCCCCTAGCCTTCCTCAAAGTCCCACTCCTCATCTATCTGTTCCTCTGGCTCTAGGAAATAAGAGCTGGCCTAGGGTCTGTCAGATAATCCCAGCAAAGCTGAGATTCCTCTGAGCAAAGGGTCTAAACTGGGCATATTCCTGTAATGGAGATCACAGAAAGGAGTGAAACCAAAATGTCTGTTTATTCCTATATCATCTCAAGGAACATTAAATGTGAAGTCAGCTCTCAGGGTTTGAACCTGGTCACTGCCACTTGTTCTGCTGTCACTTGTCAATTCTCAGCTGTTCCCATAGGATCTCTGTGCCTCACCGGGTCAGTTTTGCTGTGCTCCTTGTCAGCTTCACGATAAGGAGCAAGGGGGGAATTGGCAACCGACACCCAGGGATCACAGGTGGAATAAATTGAGAAGAAGTGGTTGGAAAACATGAAGGCCTTGGAGCTCAAGAGCAATGAAAACCCAACAAAGAATTAAAGGTACATTTTAGATGTGTGGTTAAAAACTGCACAAGCTCCGAGAATGCTTTTGCAGAATAACGGCTGTGTGTCTGCCTCTGATGCCAGAGACACGGGCAACATTTTGGGAAGCGGAGAGGGAATTTTGAGTACATTATTGAAGCACATACTCAGTTCTTACTCGCTACAACTGTTCTGAAACCCGGGCAGGCAATCTTCTGTGGTACCCATTTGTGTGGATCAGCTGCTGCAACAGCGCTGCTCCTGTTGAAAGGAGAGATTTGGGGTATATATTAAAAGGGGCAGAAAAAGTTAGAAGCACTCTGACTGCCAGGCAGAAAAGGACCTGGGGGTGTTGGTAGCAGCAGATGCCCATGAGCCAGTAATGTGCCCAATGCCATCCTGGGGTGGATGAGAAGGGGTGGTTGTAGGGCAGAGAGGTTCTCCTGCCCCTCTGCTCTGCCCTGCTCACACCACAGCTGCAATCTTGTGTCCAGTGCTGGGCCCTCAGCTCAAGAAGGACAGGAACTGCTTGAAAGAGTCCAGCAGGGCCACAAAGATGCTGGAGGGAGTGGAGCATCTCCTGCTGAGGAGCGGCTGAGGGAGCTGGGGCTCTTGAGCTTGGAGCAGAGGAGACTGAGGGGGGCCCTCATTCCTGGGGATCCATTGGGAAAGGGCAGTGTCAGGAGGAAGGAGCCAGGCTCTGCTCTGGGATGGCCAATGCCAGGACAAGGGGCAATGGTCCCAAGCTGGAGCACAGGAGGTTCAAGCTGAAGATGAGGCCAAACTTTGTCAGTGTGAGGGTTATGGAGCATGGCCCAGGCTGCCCAGAGAGGTTGTGGAGTCTCCTTGTGTGGAGACACCCAAAGCCCTGGCCGTGTTCCTGTGTGACTGCTCTGGTGATCCTGCTCTGGCAGGGGTTGCACTGGGGGAGCTTTCCAGGTCTCTTCAACTCTTGACATTCTGGGATTCTGGGATTCAGTGTGCTCAGAAAGCAGTAGCTATATGTTTCAGAAAAAAATCTCATCCAGTGCCTACCTGAAAAGACAGTGGTGGTTATTCAGTGCGTTCAATGTGGGCAGAAGGGATTTTGTAGCCCCCCATCCTACACAGCTCTGGCCACTGCACTGGCAGATTCTGGCATTGATCTCCCAGCATCTGTTGGAACCGACGTATTTTTAGATGTACGTCTGCTAGGGATTTTAAGATGTTAAGGAATGGAAATGGTAACACATCCCTGAATGGGCTGCTCTCCTTCTACTTCCCTGGTGTTTAAAAAGAAGACCCATCTCATCTCATCTGAATCGCTCCTGTTCAAAGGTTTTTGTTAAGCCTTTACTGCCCAGGTAATGAAGATCTTTGCTTTGAGAAATTCCCTCTCCACGTGCACACTTAGCACTGAACTCACTCTTTAACAGTCTTCAGGTGTATATAATTGTTGCCTGGTGCTTCTCACTGTCGGATTCTTTTCTTCCCAATTGCATATAATTTTGCCCAACTGGAACCAGTTGGGTTGATTTTCCAGTCAGGGTTCTTTTCCAAGCTTACGGTATTATTTTAATTTATTATTTTTGGAAGTTTCAGACAAAATGATTCGGTCGTGTGCGAGAATAAGCAGAGGGAAGCACATCTTTTGGTTGGCTTGTTTGTTTTTAATGGTTAGAAAAAGAGAGCAGCTCTGACGAGCATTTGGAAAGGTGCATCTTTGTTGTGGAAATACATTCCATGATGTTTTGAAGTGCTCTGATACTATCTTGCCATTGAAAAAAATAATAATAATAATAATAACAAGAAGTAATTGTTCTGCCTTCAAAGCAGGGCTCGGTTAAAGTACAGCAAACAAGGCAGCGTTTGCTGAGAAGAGCAAGGTGAGACCAAAACACTGAATAACTCCCTGCTATGTATGTGCTGCCCATTCCGTGCCCCACATGGAGCAGATGATGAATACACCCAAACACACAGACCTGAAGGCTGCGGCAGAATGTATTGCAGAGGTTATAGGTGTAACCGTTCTTATTTTTGAGTATTCCTGTTTGATCCATTACGTGGTGGTGTGTTCGTGCTGTATTTCTACACATAAGGAGCCAAACGGGTACTCCTGGTGTAGCCTTTTGGTGTCAGGTAGGTTTGCAGTCTCGGAGCCCCAGCCATAGCTCTGTCTTGCCAACGTCCTTTCTCTGAAGGAGGCTGGGGAGTTCCAGTAATGCTTGCACCAGTAGTTGCTCTGTAATTGCCATCGTTCCCGTGGTGCGTTTTATTGGGAAACGTTGCGTGTTTGAGGCCCGCTCCTGATGCCAAGGGATTTTTAAGATGTGCTGAGCACCTCTCTGTCTCGCTGAGTTCAGCTGGCGTTGACAGCTCCAAATACCTTGCAAGAGTAAGCACTTGGCATATAAGGCAAGTGAGACAATCAGCATTTTATGCATGTCAGGATGTGATCCTGCTTGTTTTAATTCACTCTCCAATAGGCCTTGTTGCAGAAAAACAGCTCTCACACTTAATAAAGTCCATGCCTTCAACCAAAAGGCAGCAAGCATCATTACAGACTGTTTATGAGCAGGCTTTTGCATCAGAGAGTTATCTTTTGCTTTAGCTGTGTTCGTAGCCTATTACATTTTAGATAGCTCACATAAGATTTTCTTTCGTGTTCATGTGAAAATGTGCACCATCAGTTTCACGCAGGTAATTGCATTATCTAAAATTGTGGGTTCTTCCCATGCTTTAAAACAACCCTGAGCTCTTAATGCCAGATTAGCATCACAGTGTGTGTGTGCCTGCAGGCATTTAAGGATGTGTGTACATGGAAGGGAATTTTTGGGATGGTTAGAGGACCACACTGCCTGGAGGGTGTGCCCCACCATAACAGCGGGGAAGGGGGGTTGTGGTCAGTCTGTTGGTGTGGCTTTCACACCTTATCAGAAAAGGACCTGGGGTGTTGGTGGACAGCAATGACCATGAGCCAGCAATGTGCCCTGGTGGCCAAGAAGGCCAACGCCATCCTGGGGTGGATGAGAAGGGGTGGTTGTAGGGCAGAGAGGTTCTCCTGCCCCTCTGCTCTGCCCTGCTCACACCACAGCTGCAATCTTGTGTCCAGTGCTGGGCCCTCAGCTCCAGAAGGACAGGAACTGCTTGAAAGAGTCCAGCAGGGCCACAGAGATGCTGGAGGGAGTGGAGCATCTCCTGCTGAGGAGCGGCTGAGGGAGCTGGGGCTCTTGAGCTTGGAGCAGAGGAGACTGAGGGGTGCCCTCATTCCTGGGGATCCATTGGGAAAGGGCAGTGTCAGGAGGAAGGAGCCAGGCTCTGCTCTGGGATGGCCAATGCCAGGACAAGGGGCAATGGTCCCAAGCTGGAGCACAGGAGGTTCAAGCTGAAGAGGAGGCCAAACTTTGTGAGGGTGAGGGTTATGGAGCATGGCCCAGGCTGCCCAGAGAGGTTGTGGAGTCTCCTTGTGTGGAGACACCCAAAGCCCTGGCCGTGTTCCTGTGTGACTGCTCTGGTGATCCTGCTGTGGCAGGGGTTGCACTGGGGGAGCTTTCCAGGTCCCTTCCAACTCCTCACATTCTGTGATTCTGTGATCTGCTGGTTAAATGGGAATGATGTGATACTGATAGAGAAGGAGGAATGGGACAATAGTCTGAAGTGGAACCGGCAGGAGACATAACTATTTTACCCCAAATCATATAATCTTTCCCTAAGACAAGCACATTGTGTCAGACAGCATGAAGGTGTTACACTGACATCCCACGTTTCTTTCCATGGAAGCATTAACGTTGTTAGGAATAGACCCCTGTCACCAGTGAAAAATGCATTGAGTTTAATTCTCCTTGGCATCAGAGAACCATTTGTATTACCCCACCATGGCAAGTGTGTTCTAGCCGCCCTGGCTATGAGTAGAGAGCATTTTATTATTTATCATCTTAAAGCGTGTCCCTCTGTGGAGAAGTGCTGCTTTTAATGATAGATTTTTGGTAATGCGAATGTAAAATACATCACAGTTTCTGGTATCTTTTTAATTTTATGGATGGCACAGCTTAAAACCAGAAACATCAAATAAAAAACTACTACTGAGAGTGAATAAAAGTTGGCAGGTATGGCAGTTTAAAATAGCCCTATTTTCACCCTAAATATAGCCTGATTTAATTGAAATTTAGTGGTAGCTATGAGACAGCTGCTATATCAAAGCCCAGTGACAGCCTGCTGAGGTTAAAAGAATACAGGCTGCCTGTGTCTCTGCTGAGATAAAGTGGCATCACAGAGAGCAGAGCAGCAGATAAATTGATGAAAAGTTAAGTTTTTACATCACTGATTTGTAAAGCCCTTATGCAGTTTTATTTATAGTTTGTTTGTCTCTGTCCCAATAAAACAGGTTTCTGCCTGAAACCAGAAGTGTGATGCAGATCCTCAGTTGACGTTAACTGCTTCAGCCCAGCTGGAAAGGAGGCCACAGATACTGTAAGTCAGTCGGGTGTCCCCACTGAAATTCTGCCTGTGGAGGAACAGTAAAGTTCGAGTTTCAACCTTTTCCATGAGACAGTTTCTTACAGATGGGTATTTGAGCTCCATGAGGTCAGCGTCTGTAATGTAACGCGGTTTAGGTGGCGAACCCTCAGTACGTTAAGGCACAATGCTATCCTTGCATATGATAAACTAAGTCATTTAACATAGTGATGATGATGGTACCCCACTGTGTTACATGCACAGAAAGACCAAAGGTAGATTTAATTCTAGGAAGGAGTTGTCTCCGTTGTCGCAGGTGAAAAGTGGACATTTCTCATTATTCTGCTGCTTTTAATAGTCTCTAATTAACAGGTACTGCTTTCTGGCTATTATTATTTTTTCAGCCTCATACATTCTGAACCCCAAACTCTCAGCCTTATCCTCCCTGGTAGATATTGTCAATCTTTTTACTTTCTAGTAGTTAATTAATATTTGCCATCTTCTTACTAAGATAAGTCCGTGCTTTCTCATTATATGAAATTAGAAGTAGTTCAGCTTACTTCCCAACTAAGAGAAGCTTTAGAAAGATATAGGGTACCTTCGTATCTGGATTTATTTTCTTTTGATGAGGATTCTCGGGAGGGCTCTTAAGACCTTCTGTCAACCCCAGCAATCAAATGAGTTGATGAATCACTGAGTCAGAGCTATGGCTACAAGCAGTCCTGCGTAGCAAGTTCTGAGGTGAGTTCCTGGCTTGTTTGATTATTGCACACAAACAAAACCTCTTCGTGGCTGTGGGTCACTGCTGCATGAATACAAAATAAGGGAAGCGAAAGCACCTCGATTTTTGTGGTTGCTCTTAGGAAGATGTGAGTTTAGCTCCTCTTCTCAGCCTTGTGCTCGCTGGACTGGCGGGATCAGGAGAAACACTAAGAAGGCAAAGCAATCTGCCTCAACAGGAGAAAGACCAGCCTAACAGCAGCCCCTCTAGCTGAATAAAGAACAGAACCAGCAGGCAGGGAAAGCAGGGAGGTTCATGGAGTATGAAAGAAGAGAAAGTTAAGATAAAGTGTTATGGGAGGGTTCGCACAGACGTGCTAACGTGTACCATTGTGAGGGATGAATTAAGTGTACTTAACTCTCCAATAGCTTCCTTGGATATCTGTAACTTGTGTTCTTTGCTGGCATCATTATATGTACATCATACAAATAAGCATGAATTTGGGAAGGGGAACCACACCAAAGACATTAAGATACCTTGGAGGGTTTTTTTTAATCCATTACTGCTCCGAATGCATTCCTAAGCATCACATCACACAAGCATACTCCTCTCTTCTGCACTGCTGTGAGAGCTGAGCCTGCCCAGCTGCTTTTGGGAGGCTCCTGCACCTCCAAGACAGGACAAGGGGAAGGAGTCTGTCCTCAGCACTGCTGCCCCACACGTGCTGCTTGATCCCAGGAACCCACTGTGCAGCTGCTAAGGCACCAAAGCGCACAGAGAGCCTTGCTGGAAGTCACCCGAGTCCTTGTCGTGGTTTAGGGCTGGGCCAGCCACTAAATCTTGGCCAGACACTCTCTGTTAACCCCTCTGCCCTCCCCAGAAGGGAAGAGAAAAGAGAATAAGGAAGAGAGACTTCATGGGTTGAAAAATAAAACTAACAGGTTTAATGAAACAATAATAGTAATACTACAGGATAAAAATGTAAATAGGAAATAATGAAATCTATACAGACATGTACAAATAGATCTACAAACCAATATAAAATCTTCCCCCAATGACGATGACGGCACCAGAGGCTCTGGGAGCACTGGAAAAGTCCCAGTGCGGACCCAGCAGCAGTGGGAGCTGATGCAGGAACACAGGGCTCAGGATCAGAGGCAGCCGAAGCAGCAGGGTCTGCTGGGACTTGGGCCATTGCAGGGGTGGAGAGGGAAGGAAGGGTCCAAGATGGAAGGGTCCAGACCCTGGTGATCCCTGGGCTTTCCACTGAGTGTGGGATGCAATCCCTCGTTGGGCAGGTTTGGGTCTGCTTCCCCCATAGGTGCAGACACAGCACCCATGGTGAAACACTTGGCCTTGAGATTATCTTCTAGCAGCACATACTGGGAAAAACATGCTGCTAGTTTTGAGGAAGCTCAGCCAGTTAAAAGGGACTGAGCTGAAAAGTAAAATCACTGAATAGAAAATCAGTTCTGTTTAGCTCAAA
Source organism: Mesitornis unicolor (assembly GCF_000695765.1). NCBI lineage: Eukaryota > Metazoa > Chordata > Aves > Mesitornithiformes > Mesitornithidae > Mesitornis > Mesitornis unicolor. The sequence goes on along the minus strand of NW_010198501.1, from coordinate 8,687 downwards.
CCAGGACAGTCCTTAATGCTGTTGTTTGTGTAACTGTAACTTTAAATCGTTTCCAATAACCACATTAGTAAATTAGGACTCTGTAAAGTGTATGTGAGAATGGGGCGGACCAAAGGGCTGTCTCTGGCAATGGTCACCAGTGGATTTACAGGGAGGAGCATATAGCAGCGCTTCCACACTGACCTCCTCTGAGCTTCCAGCAGGCTGTGCCTCTCTCCAGCCAACAGTAAAACCTGTGCCTAATAGCTATGTAAAATTCCCATTGATGTTAGGGGGAGTTTGTCTCAGAAAAGAGATTCCAGCCATCCCTACTGAGCTAGAAAAGATAATTTTGCAGTTTTTCTCTGCATTTGGCTATCTCCAGTTTTGCTTTTCATATACAAAAGCGACAGTTAAAAGGATGACATCAAAACTCCCAAATCCATATGAACAGAAAGCTTAATCAAAACCCATAAATGAAGAAAAAGAGGAGTTTCTCTTGTGGGTTATGCTGCATCTCTTGAAGAGTGAAGAGTGCATTTATTATGCTACTTTTTGGAGGAAAGGATTTTCAGCTCCTTTGAATAGATGGTTTCGAGCAGTTCATTTCACAAGACATTAGGAAGGAAAGATTTGGGGGAAATTGTATTTCTTTGCCTTAAAATTGAGTTACAGGCAGAGTGTTTGCCAGCTCATTTTTCTTGTTTATGCGAAACAGACATTTGTGAGTTGAGGAAAATGAGCAATGGGAGGAGGGAGGAAATTGTCTAAGGCTACATAAGAAGGTTAGACAGTATACTGGTCTAATTAATAAGGACTTACAGATGCTGCTGTGGCTTTGATACCCAAGAAGGCCGTTGTGGACGCACTGCACCATGTTTTCACCTTGTGACCCATCAATGGCAGCCATAGATGGGTCAACTTTCCTCTGCCTTGAGGACATGGGACCAACAGCAGCTGTGAAGGGAACAGCTCTATATTTTGATACTAGATTTTGTCACTGAACATGAGCGATCAGGCTGGTGCAGGTAACACAGATGTCAGTGACACAGGCTGGCTAACAGAGCCCGTTGCCTGCGTGAGGACTTAGGTGCTCGATGCAGGGTCATGAGCACCCTCATTCACATAGGAGTGAAAATAGAGATCTTTTAGAGGTCTTTTCAAGCTGGATGCTGTATGGACTGGAACGGTTTGGGGTTCATTTTTTGTTGTCAGACTTTTCGTGCAAGTAACGAGCTGAAATAACCCTGTAATATAGGGGGACCACTGTGAGAAGGACACGCTAAAAGAGCCCTGAACTCTATTCTGGCTTTCAAAGAAAAGGATTACAGCATTCTCCCTGGAAAAAGAGTGAGTGCTTACGGCTGTGACCTGGTTGTGCAGAAGTGTGGTGCTTAGCTGTTTACCGGGGCTGACCTGCAACAGGCTGTCACAGTGGAAGGCAGGTTACAATATCTTGCAGGCAAGTCCTTCATGAGCTTCTTAACTGAGATGTTTGTATGTGTTTTTGGTTGGGTGTTTGTGTGTCGAGAGAGCCTCCTGCTTCCACCAGGCTGGAGTTAGGAGGGACAGGCAGAGATCGCAGAGAGCTCTCTCCTCTGACACTGGATCAGTCTCCTTTGACCAGAGAACTCAATGGATACAGGGGTATCCACTGCAACTCCTCACTTGGGTAAGCAAATGCCTGCAATTTCTAATAGTGTTTTTGAATATGTCCCAAAATATGGGAATATGAATACTTCCCAATATATTCTTCTCACTGGTCAGTAAGCTTTACAGGTGCTTTATACTTGCTTACCTTTGAGTTTGTGAATCTTATTAACGTTACAAGAACAAGAGCCAGGAAAGCACAGAAATGAAGCATTTTATGATGAAAATCTGGAGGACAGCAAGGCTAAAGTACAACATTTCACTGTAGGAACTAGTCTTTATTTTCTTCAATTCTGAAGACATGAGCTATGAAAGCATAATTTCTTCCCTTATCAATTGCATGTTCCATTAGGAAACCACTTTGTCTTTTTCAGTTTGGGCAGCTATAGTTATGGAGGCACTCTGTACCTAATTGCCTTTGTTTAATAACACATTCTCATCCCAAAGATAGATGGTTTATAGGTATATTATCAACAAATAATATTTGTTAGCTGCTGCTGCACTGGAGGGAAGAGGGAACACAGCACGTAAGGCCAATCCATTTCTAAATCCGACATTAAGATTTTTAAGGTTCCTTTCTAAAGGAAGGGATGCTCTGTTTCATTTGGAATCTAAAAGACAGTCTCCATCAGACTGTAATTAGTTTTATATACACAATATATATATAATATTGGGAAGAAAGGAAAAGAACAGCGTGAATAGGGCAGAACACAACAGCCACAAATAATCCAACGTTTCATCATTGAATTTCACTCTCCCTAGACTGCAGAGCTACTGCAGACTGTGGGGAGAATAATCTAAGAAGGGTGTTGGCTTGGCAATGGTAACATCAGAGCTGAAAGAGGTCTGGCAGCTTTCTAGAAGTAAACGTGTGTCCTTCCTTCCCCCTCTGCTTTTCTACTCAATATAGATTAAAGTGACCTCTGGAGATAAACTCTCCTGACCCCCCCCAAGTCGTTCTGCAGTGTAGTTTTTATTTGTACAGTATGTGAAAGAAGAGTTCAGATTAAATTCCTGGCCTTTCGGAAAAGTTTGTCTGTTCCTTAAAAAAAGAAATAAAAAGGAAAAAAAAAGGCTATTTTATTTTGAAGCCAGAGCCTCTTTCATGGTCCCATGATCTCACGAGTTCTTTGGCTGGCCTGTGACCTTTCAACCTTGCACTACATGTTTCTTTTCTAAATTAGCCAGTGTTGAGACATCAATGGAGGAATATCAATGTTATTATAAAAGGCATCATTCTCTCCCAAAAATGTCAGTGCGAGTGAGTCATTGCACCTAACTGCTTGGCTTTTGTAAGGCAGCAAGGAAGATTTGAAAGTGGGATCCAAAGTCCCCCAGTCCACCAACTTCTATTTAAAATGCTTTAAAAAGTAACATCCCTGGCATCTGCTACAATAGAGGCAAAGGAACTGAGCTTTGCTCCTTTAG
>NW_010198501.1:0-5599 GCF_000695765.1 Mesitornis unicolor | reverse complement strand
AAGAGCGGTCCTGCCCGAGGCCAAATTTTATGTGTGATGTAAAAATACATAGCTATTACTGACAATTTATTTTCAAGGTTGTGCTCAAAAATAACACTGTAAAAACCACCCAACCAACAAACAAAAAACCCTTTAAGGAAGAACTAAGGGTCCTGGTGAGTGCTATCATTTCTAACACCCGGTGTCTTGGTGGCTCCTGGTATTTGTGCTCTCTGGGTTCTTGCAAGTCGAGGAAATGAAATCAGATTCAGAGCTCTATTGTTCATCTGAAGAAGATGGATTTGTCTTGTCTGGCATCATGAAAAATCCAACACTGGATGTTTATGTGGTCCTGACAAAAAGAAACGGTTCCCAGGGATGCAGTAACGTTACAGGAGGATGTTGGCTTATAAAGATGCTGCATCCTCTACCAGGATTAACTGGTGTACCTTCGCTGGCATCACACCATCTTCTGAGGGCTTGATCTTGGGGTGTCTTTAAAGCTATATAGCCCTAGAAGATTCATACACTGTAGTTGCATTGAAAAACACGCTGGCCCATGTCCCCTCTGGCTGTAACTCTACTCGTGTGTACAGTTACATCAAAAAATGTGTGTCACCTTGTAGTTATCTTACTAATACCACAGAGAAGAAGGCATTTCCGAACTCAGAGTCAGGTTTTCTCCTCCGTGTGTGGCTGTCCTGCCAGCAAGCTGGGGGTTCACCCTGTTTACCTGCACCTCTGGCTCAGCACTGGGTAACTTCACAGAATCACGCAATCACAGAATCACAGAATCGCTCGGTTGGAAAAGACCTCCGAGATCATCACGTCCAACCGCTCCTGTCTACCCCCTAAACCATATCTTTAAGTACCTCGTCTACCCGCTCTTTAAACACATCCAGGGATGGTGACTCCACCACCTCCCTGGGCAGCCTGTGCCAGCTTCTGACGACCCTCTCAGTAAAGAACTTCCTCCTTATCTCTAACCTGAACCTCCCTTGGCACAGCTTGGTGCCGTTTCCCCTTGTTCTATCCCCCATCACCTGGGAGAAGAGCCCAGCACCCACCTCTCTCCAAGCTCCCTTGAGGCAGTTGGAGGTGGTGCTGAGGTCTCCCCTCAGCCTTCTCTTCTCCAGGCTAAACAAGCCCAGTTCCCTCAGCCGCTCCTCATAAGGCTTGTTCTCCAGAACTTCTTCAGCACAGATGAAGCCTGGCGTGGATGAGCCTCTGCTCACAGCTGAAGGCGTTCAGCACTTCTCAGTGCAGGATTGCCAGTGTTTCCTCACAGGTTTTCTCTAGAAAAACCGGTTCTGTTGTACCTAACAGGATCTGAGAGAAAAAAAATAAACACTTGAGCAGAACGTAAGATAATTGTATTAATTCATCTAAGTGCTTTAGTCTGTAGTGTTTAATGTAGCAACAGCTGAGGATAAAGTGTCAGCTGAGAAGTTCTATTAGCGTTGCCAGATGCCTGTATTGCCACTCCATGCGTTTCTTTCTTCATGGTGGTATTAATTTTTCTTGCAAGTCTGGAATGTCTGTCCCACTTCCACGGGTCTGGGACCAGTGCTCATAGGAAAGGAGCCATCTGGGGCCAATGTTGAGCCATTTCATACTATCGAGCTGATCTCTGCTTATCAAATCTAAAACAGACTCAGTGCCGTGTCCATATTCTGTCTTCACTGTTGCACACGTTTGGGGGAGCTGGGAGTGGGAAAAGCTTTATCGAAAGCCATGTCCAGAGAAGATGAAATTTCCTTCCTGGGGCAGACCCAATTAGTAGCAGTTTCTCTAATGAGTTTATGGCATTTATTTGGTTTTTGGCATTCAAGATTTCTTTCTACTGGGAACTCTCTGACTCATCTGTAATACAAGTACAGTCCTGCAGGGTGGAGTCATTTGTAAGAGGTCATTAAAGCAACACATTCCTTAAAGTCGCGGCTGTAAAACCGGGTTGCTCTATTCAAAATAGAGCACAGAGTGGCAATTACCTGCCAGATTCTCTGTCTGAAGTTATTTAGCTGTTCATAATCTCCCTTTGCAGAGTTCTAGCTGCACAAGGGGGAGTTAAGCATGGCATTGGAAGGGAACTGCTCTGTTCCACCGCAGGTTGTGTGAGCCTTGGCATAGGCAGCTGCACTTGACCTTGGTGCAGCCAAAATTGTGATCATCCTTGTCCCGGGGCAAACCTGGCCCCCTCAAGACCCACAAAGGATCCCCAACTCTGTACCTCTATTGAACAATATTCTTGATTAATTAATCCAGACACACAAATCCCAACAAGTCTTAGCATTTCTGTAAGGCAAATGGCTTCTTACGCAGTCAGTTGAGATCAAGCTGGATTTGCCAGTTGTACACAGATGTCCCGGCAGTTCAAAGGCACCCATCTGATATTTTTGGTGACCAAAACAACCAGACACGCGCGTCAGAAAAGCTTTACGGGGGAATGTGCGCAGAGGGGAGGAGGAGCTGTCTGATTTCTAACGAAGGAAGGTCCCGTGAAGAAGTAAGCGGCTGTAGACAGCGAGGTGTAATCTAGTAAATCCTCTGAATAACTTAATTAGATTTAATTCAGCAAAACATGTCCAGCTTCTGCTGAACGCCAGCCAGTGTTAGGGGGACAGGGATCAGGGGGAGAGCTTTCACTAATCTTGTAGGAGACAGACATAGCAGAGATTAAAGGAAACGGGCAGAAAAGGTACGAAGATACTCCTCCTTTGATGAAATCAGATTTTTAATCTAAAGCTGCCAGATTTAATGATGTTTCCAGCGAATCAAAAATAACATAAAACTGTGCCAAAGGTTTCGTACATGACACTGGTGAGAGGGAGGAAGTTGTAGCCTTAGGGTTTTCCCATCTCCTTTCCCCTCACACTTCCCATTCTGGATTTGACACGCAATGAAAGAGGTAGAAGCATCACTGAATTCGAGTGGCAACGCTCTACTCTCTTGATGTGGCAGACCATGCAGTTTGATAAGGTTATCTGGGGTTTTTGCTGCCCTGGTTTTGCTGTGGGACTCCAAGTTGCTGTAAGTCGGCGTCGGTCCATTTTGGAACCAGCTGGAGGTCTGGGGGGTGTAATTGCGTTGCTGCCTGTGCAGTTCTTGATTTGCATCAGTACAAAAAAAGAGAGGTATGTCCACTGCCTTGCGAAACTGTTGGAAAGCGCTAGAGAAACAGGAGACATCCCTGTGAAAGTCCAGGTTGTAAAAGCCTCTGTTCACTTGTTTTTGTTTGGTTTTTTTTTCCCATTAAGGGTAGCTTTCCCCACTTGTGCCAGATGATTTGGCTCTTTTTCATCACTCTTGCTTCTTCATAATGCTTGGGTCAGCTTTTCACTGGGCAGCGGTTTTTGTCAGGGCTGTCAAGAGGTGATCTCCACAGCAGGATGGATTTTCTGTCTTCCTCTGACTACCTGGCTGGCTTGGCTGTGTGCTTTCCTCCTCCTCTGCATTTTGTCTACTCATCTTGTGTTTTACCGTGGTTTTTCTTACCTTCCTCAGTTCTAGCTCTTTCTGCCTGTTGTTGGACAATCTCTTCTCCCTTTTTTGCCATTCTTTTAACTAAAACTGTTCAGAAAGTGGCTCTGGTCCTCAGATATACATAGAAGACATCAAATTTATAATGCAAGCCAAAAATACCTCTGCATCATAACACTTCAAAGATGTTTATTTCAATCTGCTTAAAATGCACCTAGCCAAATCCTGGGTGTGCATACAAACTTTATCAGCGAATAGATGTGCCTCGTAATTTAAGATTTGTTTGCTCACGATTGGATCCTGTATAGACTTGCAGCGAGCTTCTCTGTTGAAGAGTTTATATCAGCTCAGGTTTATTTCTAATTTGTCTACCTGTAAGTTTCTCATTATGATAGTACGTGAGCATACGTGGTCAGATAAGAGGTGCTCATATCCCTGTTCAGGACCACCTGATAATGGTCATTTAATCGCAGAGGTTTGTGGCAGAGCTTGTACTTCCAGGTCTAGCTCCTGCGATGGGCTTGGGAGCTCGCAGTGTGGTGTGTGAAGCCCGGGGCTTCACCATGGGGCTAGCAGGGAGCATGTGAACGGGCAGTGTGTGTACTGTGGTCTCTCGGGATTGTATCAGGAAGGGTCTGACTAATCCCCGCCGCAGACACTGTTGTCACCCAGCTTGGGGAAGTGAGAGGTATATGAAGAGGGGAAGTACTTCTGTCTGTGCAGTGATCTATAGCTTGGGGGACAGTTTGCAAGGCCAAAACCTGAGGTGAAGTTTCAGTCCTGGTTCTTTCCATGGAGCACGGCAGCAGCAGTGTGATTGCCAACAACGCTGTGCTGCAACCTTGGGGTGCAGCCATAGCTCACAGAGAGCTTTCCCAGCGTTGCTTCAGGCAGAGCTGGAAGCAAGCTCTTGATGTGCAACAGCAACAAGTATCCAACCCCAGACTTTGAGAAGGAAAAGGGAAAATTAGGTACAACTTTGGTCCCCTGTGTCATCCCGAGCCATTCTGTAGCAGCCAGACCAGATAAGAGGCTTATGACTCTGCCTTTCTTCTCTATCAAGTGCTTTGCCTCTTTGGAGTTTGCATTCCTGGAGTTCATTCCCCTCAACAGACCCAAGTGAGAATGTTGTTAGCTGTGTGTCTGTAAGTGTTTGATTTTCCCTCTGGTACCAGGAGGAGGAACCAAGATCCTGGTGTTCCTGTGGTCCTGGCAATGTCTATTCCTGTATGGATTCCTCTGGTGCTTGTTTTCTGCTGTTAATGTAGATGTATTAATTAGATGAGATCTCCAAGTGGTACATTCAAAACGTGAGGTGGAGAAAGAGTTATGGCTATAAAATTAAAATAAGTACCCAGGAGTAAGGGCTGAAATAACCTTGCACCAGATGATGTACTTGGTGACCTGTTATGCGTGCAGTACTCTTGCATTTAGAAAAGAGATCCTTGTAAAAAACAAGGTGGGTCATACTTTACATCATCCATGACAATTTTTTCCCCACACTTCCAGGAACAAGATGCATTTCCATGCTCCAGAGCTGCAAAGTGAGCTCCAAACTGAGACGTACCAAGTTTTGGGGAATCTGCAAGCTTTGGGTTTCTAACCTCTGCCCAAAAGACACAATGTCCTGTGCAAAAGAATTAAGATTTGGGGTGTATAAGGTGGTCCTGACTCACAGGTTTTAACTTTTCGTGACAGTGATGTCTCACCGTAGCCATGATCTTCACTGCAAGATTCTCCCTGTCTTTGCAGTGGGATCCTCTTAATCTGCTCTGTCGTATCTCATAGATGAATTTAATTAGGAAGGTTTCATTGGAAATCATTAGGCGATTTCATAGGAAAGCAACTTCCCTACTGCCATCCTTCCCCTCCCTGGGGCTGTTACTTTGCTGTCACTTCTCCCTCACTCAGTCCTCAGAACAAGCAGTTCTGAAACAGCAAGGTGAACGACCCAACTTTCCCGTGTATTTCTGCATGTTTGAGTGACTAATCCAAAGGGGACACTCTGATACATTTTGCTGGGTTTTTCGGGATGATCGTGGTAGCGGTGGTGTTTCCGGGTGGGCTTTCTGAGGGTCAGTAAGGTGTAAGCTCACACAAGTGACCCCCGCCGAAGCGCGGGGTGTGACCGGCTCTGCCC
>NW_010198500.1:0-22924 GCF_000695765.1 Mesitornis unicolor | reverse complement strand
ACCCTTTCAGTATTTACTTAAGGTGTAAGTTTAATTCCCTTGCAGCTGAAGCAGGCAGAAAACACATCTCTCCAAATTCCTAGGAAGGTGCTTTAACATAAAGTATTAAGCAAAAGATAAAAAAGCACTGCTACCTCTTCTTTAAAAGAGCCACCCTTATGTATCCATCTCAGAAGAAGCTGAGAAAAATTAGGTTCTGAGCAGAAATGATTGCCTAATGGATAAAGGTAGCCATCTGTGCCAGTTTTTGGCTGTGATAGAGTTAATTTTTTTCCTAGTTGTATTGAGTTTTCTGTGAGGGGTTTTTGGTTGTGTCTTTGGTAACGGAGGAAGGGCTATGGAGATGGCCCTTTAAGAAACTACCTGAAAAGCTCCCCCCCCCCTTTGCCTTTGTGAGCCCCACCTCTGACCAGGGCCAAGCCAGTCAGTGCCCCTGTGAATTCATGTATTTAAGGGGGGGTGCAGGGCATGCTTTTCTCTCTTCTCTGGCTCTGGCCCTGACCAACGTGGCCCTAGGTAGGGGTGGTGCAGCCCTGGCCTTGCCCAGCTGGGCTTCGACCGCAACTTAAGCTTAAGCCCCGCTGCAGCTTCATCCTGAAAAAAAGAAGAGAGAAAGAGCCAGGATCTCCATAACCATCAGAAGACACCTGCAGCAGAGAAAGGAGTGGGGCCCGAGGAGAACAACTTTGAAGAACACCAAGGTTGGTTTGAAGGAAAGAAAAGAGAGGGGGGGAGGAGGAGGAGGATGAGGATGCAGAACCCAGGTTTCGCCTTTGCAACCCATGGCAAGAGCCAGGTTGACTGGTTGTGTGTGAGGGAACTGTGACCATGGGCAGACCCAGATTGGAGTTTTGTGGACTTAGGCTGAAGCAGTTTTGTGTGTGAGGGGAAACTGCAAATGTGGGCAGACCCATATTGGACTTTTGAGGGCTTTTTTCCCCCATGGAAAGGGGGCCATGTGGAAGCAGAGAGAGAGAGAGACACTGCGCTGAGGTTGTTTTTTTTTTCCCTACTCATGAGAAGCACGTGGCGGGAAGACCGACTGCAAACCCCCACTCCCATCCCCCTGTGCCTCAAGGTAAAGGGGGAAAGGGAAGGTGAAGGGATCAGGAACAAAAGCTGAGCCCGGGAAGAAGGAGGGGTTGGGGGTAAGGTGTTTTGATTTTAAGATCTGGTTGCATCTCCCATTGTTCTACTATGATGTTGGTAACAAATTAAAATTGTTTTTTGTTTGTTTTTTTTTATTCCTTATGATGAGTCTGTCTTTTGCTTGTGACCTGTTTAAGTGGTGAGAAGCCCTCTCAGTCCTTGTTTTGACTAACTCTGTTTTGGGGCATAGTGGTGCTCAGTTATGCACTGGGCCTAATCCACGACACTAGTAGATAGTATGAGGCTATGCTTTGGATTTGTGCATAAAGCAGTATTGATAACACAAGGGTTGTTTTAGTTATCACTGAGAAGTGCTTACACAGAGTCAAGGCCTTTGCTGCTTCTCGTACCACTCCACCAGCAAGTTGGCTGGGGATGCACAAGAAGTTGGGAGAGGACACAACAGGCACAGCTGACCACAACTGACTAAAGGGATGTTCCATATTGTATGATGCCATGCTCAGTATATAAAGCTGGGGAAAGAAGAAATGGGGGGATGTTGAGAGTGATGGTGTTTGTCTTCCCAAGTAGCTGTTCCATGTGATGGAGCTCTGCTTTCCTGGAGATGGCTGGACACCTGCCTGCCTGATGGGAAGTAGTGAATGAATTTCTTGTTTTGCTTTGCTTGCATGCATGGCTTTTGCTTTACCTATTAAATTGTCTTTATCTCAGCTCATGAGTTTTTTCACTTTTACTCTTCTGGTTCTCTCTCTCTCATCCCACTGTGAGCAAGTGAGAGAGTAGCTGTGTGGTGCTTAGTTGCCAGGTGGGGTTAAACAACACCACCTAACTTAGATGTAGTAAATCAAACCACTGAGATTTTTTTGAACTTAGTATAGGTGTGATGAGGATTTTCAGAAATGCCATCCCTCCTTCACTGACAAAGTAGGGAATTTAAGCTCTGTTTTTTCTGAGAACTGGATTTTTCCTCACCTTTCTCACAGAGATAACCACCTAGAATTTAGATCTGTCAGTTTAAAGCAGTCATCCTGGCTTCCAGCTTATTTTTAAATTTTCTTTGTTCTTCCTTTATTTCCTTTTGAAAGTAATTTGAGATTTAACTTTAAGAACAACAATCCTTTCAACTTTCACAGCCATAAGATAAAGCCTTTAATGATAGCACATTCTTTATTTTTTTTTAAAAAGCTAGGAAATATTTTGGTTTTCTTCAAAGGTTACACCAGACACTTTTTCGATGTTAATATGTGACATCTCTGATTTTCCTTAAAACAGAGAGTAGTAAGTGCAGCTGTTTGCCTTTCATTTGAAAATAAAAACCAGTACTCATCTAGGAGAAGGAAAACACAGTATTTACTAAAATGTATTTGTATTGATGCTTAAAATACTTCAAAGACTAAAAGAAAACACTTAGCTTTTTGAAGAAATAACGTATGCTATTTAAGTACATTTTAATAAACAAAAGTACCATTCACTAGGTCAAATGTTGGTAAAAGCTCCATGAAATTTGAATAATTTTCCCCTCAGCAGTGAGTATTTCACTCCACACTAATCTGTAGCATGCAAAAGAAAATCACTCCAACATTTCTGATTATCAGTTCTCTGAAGAACATGAAATAAAACGGATGTAATTTGTACCATTATTTTCTTAGCATAATAAAAAAAAAATCATGGTCTTATCTGAAGGTGAAGTCTGGGCTTTTCTTCTCTGTTTTATATCCTCTAGTGACTTTTGCTATTATGTTTCATGTATAACTGTAAAGAAACATCTTATATTCAGATACACCCACCTACACAGATGATATACAGACACTGAACAATTTCACAGGGAATGTACTGTAGTTTTTCCCTTTGTTTTTCTTCTTTAAATATTAATAAGCTCATCTTTTATAAATAGAGTATATAACAGCTCTCTTAGTGAAAAGGTTTACATTTACTGTCTAAAGGTATAGACTTTCAAAATCCGTATGTCCCTCGAAACAGTTATAGATCACTGTTTTCTTCAAAGTAGCTGGCTACCTTTTTTCTTTGTTATGAACAAATTCCTTTCAATAAATTGTACATTTGTCCTATTTTCAGCTGTTTCAGCATTGACAGCCCTAGGCAATTTCTTTCTTCTTTCAGTCATCTTAAAACTCAATGAGACCTATATTTATGGCTTGAATTTTGGATCCTGGATCACATGCTAACATGGTTATAGAGTGAGAAAGCTTACTGTTTGACTTTTTAAAAAGACAAAAGGAATTTATTATGTTCAATAGGTTTTCAGCAGTCTCAGAAGATAGCATCTTGTTTATCTGATCCTATGCATGAAAAGCTTTCCAAAAGAAGTGACTACTACTGGAGCAGTGTTCTTCATAATCTTAAATCAAGAAATAATAGCACATTTCTTTACAAATGGCAGAACAGACAATTGAATGGCATTGTCTGATTCTACTGTGATGTTATCCCTTTTTAGGTCATTATCTTCAGCAAGAGCTTTGCTATTTTATCAGCTGCAGTTTAAAATACAGGTGCTTCTAATGTTCTTTCAAAGGCTTAGCTGATAATATCAGGTAAAGTGAATTTGGGGTTTAGTACAACTGGTTCTTGCTACCTGAACAACCATTTTTTAAGAGATGCAAATCAAAATGAGAGCTAGAAATGATGTTCACAATGTGCCAACTTTTTAGTTTAGTAGTAATGTAACTCCAGAATAAAACTGGTGTTTTTCTGTTAATACCATTGCACAATTTCACTGATGGTACCATTAGTAAAATAAGAAAACATGATGCCTACTAGAGAAGAAGATGCTAATTCATGATAACTCAGAGAGCCAAATTTTCTTTGAATGTTGAAAGAAAAAAAAAAAAACAACAATAAACCAGTGTTGGGCCTTCAGTACAAAGCAGCTGTTTGTGTGGCTAATACGTTTGGCAGCACTTCATAGCCTTCATGGGAATATCTTGACCAGGCCAACTGTCTTATATTTGTGTTACCATCATTCAGCAGGGCAGCGCTTACTCTCTTCAGGTCCAAAAGTTCTTCTACCATATGGTACTCTGAGTCTTTCTACTTAGAAAAGACAAACTATTATAGCATCCCTTATGCTTTAGGGTCAAGGGATTGTCTATGGAGCTTTTAGTGGTTTCCACACTTTATTTTAACAGGATATGTCAGATACCACTCAATTTATTCTTCATCGAAGAAATACGCAGATTATTTTTGTTCCTGAGTTTTTACTTCCAGATGGCTTACATTTCTTATTTTAAAACAAAGCTACATGATTTCATTACAAGATTGGACATATTAAAAGTGAAGGAGAAAACAGTTATTTCCTTAGACCACTGGAATCATACTTTTTGTCTGTGAAATGGGAATATTTTTTGTTGTCCTAGGAAAATAATATAAACTATTTTTTTTAGTTAAGGCATATTTAGAGTTCTTGAAATCTTAATTGCTGAGGACTCTCAGCTGCAACTGAAATGAGATCCGTTTTGAACATGTGAAGTACAAGACAATACAAAGCACTTTGAAATTCACATACTGAATATCAGATTTGACTAAATCTATAGATGCTTCTTAAATTTTGTGTTTCTTTTCCCTACCTGACAACTGTCGCTGACCTTCCATTGCCTCACTTGGGTGTTGTGAAATTATACTAAAATATATTTGGGAAACATTCAATTAATTCAGAAAAGTCAATATATAAATGAATAATTCTCCATTCAGGAAAAAAAAATATTGGCCTGCAGTAAATAAATCTTTAGGTCATTCAGCTGAGATACAGAAGTGAGCTCTGTTCATTTTGTATATTGAAGAACCTCCCTGTTCTACCTGTTACAGTCTCTGATCCCTGCTGTTTCTGTTTTTCCTTTGCTGCAGTTTCTAGTCAAATTGGTACAATTCTGTACTAGGCCTGGTAGAGAAGGAGTCACTTTTTTTCATAATATTCCATATGGTGCTGTATTTTAGATTTGTGACCAAAACTGTGTTAATAATATGTCAACATTTTAGCAATTGCTGAGCAGCACTTGCACAAGGTCAAGGACTTCTCTGTTTCTCACTCTGCTCCCCTAGGGAGTGGGCTGGAGCTGGGTAAGACATTGGGAGGATGAAACTGGATAGCTGACCCCAACTTGACGTGTGGATACAAAGCAGACCCCACAATCCGTAAGACTGTAAAGTAGGTATGTTTATTCTCGTGTGGGCAGCACGGGAGTAATTTCTCCAGATCATGCGCGCTGGATGCCGCAGCTCGCTGAGGTTATATGCGGTAAAATGTTACACATATATAAAATTTCCCAATATGCCTATACATATGCATGACCTATCCCCGCTTCGTATTCAGATTAGTTCCAGGAAGTCATTTCCATAAACTCCTAACTGTGCTTGCGCAGTGCCTTCTGGTGATGGTCGTGGAGGGCTCTTCTTCGTGACCTCTAGTAACCTTTTGCTCTTGCGCAGACTCAGTTGTTGGGTTCTTGCCCAATCCAGGGGGTCGGTTTTAGCCGGTTCTTGAGACCACTCTCTGGTTCTTATCAGCAACTCAAGACTTCTTGCTCCACCCAGTCCACACAATTATCAGCACATTTAGTAAGTGATAAGCAATACAATGTTTCCCAAGATTTCTTTAATCCCTTTTTCAAACTGACCAAAGGAATATTCCATGCCATATGATGTCGTGCTCCACAATAAAACTAGGAGATGGGGGAGTAGTTTTTCAAAGGCAGCTGTTACTTGGAGAATGGCTGGCCACAGGTCTGCTGGTAGGAAGTTATAAGTAACTGCCTTTGCACCACTTGTTTTTTTCTTTTCTTCACTTATTAAATTGTCTTTATCATGACTCATAAGTTTTTTTCCTTATTTTTTTTCCCCTTCTGATTCTCTCCACCATCCTGCAGGGGCGTGAGTGGGCAACTGTGTGGGGGTTTTGCTGTTAGCTGGTGTCGTAGTTTAGGCCCAGTGCGTAACTGAGCACCACAATGCCTCAAAAAGGGGCTAGTCAAAATAAGGACTGGGCGGGCTTCTCACCACTTAAAAGGTCACAGGCAAAAGACAGACTCATCATAGGCTGAAAAAAACCAAAACCATTTTAATTTGTTACCAGCAACATCAGAGTAGAACAATGAGAGATACAACCCGATCTTCAAGTCAAACAGCTTCCCTCCAGCCCTTCCTTTTTCCCGTGCTCAGCTTTTGTTCCCGATTTCTTCACCTCCCTTCTTCTGCCCAGGGGCGCAGGAGGGATGGCAATGGGGGTTGCAGTCAGTTCATGCCATGCAGTCATCTGCCGCTCCTTCCTCTTCTGGGGGCAGGGAAGGACTTCCTCCCAGACTCTTTCTCTGCTTCCACGTGGCGCCCTTCCCATCCTTCTCTCCTTTCTTCCTTCAACCGACCTTGATGTTTTTTAAAGTTGTTCTCCTCAGGCCCCACTCCTTTTCTCCACTGCAGGTCTCTTCTGATGATTCTGAAGAGTTCCTGGCTCTCTCTTTCGGGCTGGAGCTGCAGCAAGGCTTAAGTTCCCAGGTCAATGCCACCTCACCTGTGGCCGAATGCAGGAGAGAGAGTTGGCGTGCCCTGCACCCCCCCCTTAAGTACATGAATTCGCAGGGGCGCTGATTGGCTTGGCCCCCGGTCAGAGGTGGGTCTGACATTGGAGGGGGGGAGCTTTTTCAAGTAGCTTCTTACAGGGCTGTGTCCATAGTCCTCCTCCACTACCAAAAAACAAACCTGAAAACCCCTCACAGAAAACCTAATACAGCTGAGGTCAAGCCACTATGAATTCTCAGTCAATTGTTCCTGTCTCCACTTCCACTAATAGTCCTGGAAAACTTTGTATTGGTCCAATGTCTTCTAGACTGGCCAAATGCCCTACATATTTGAATTAAAGAGGTTAACCTTTCACACATTCTTTTTGATAGTGATGTGGATGGTAACTCAGATACAGCAGAAAATTCTCATCTTTCATTTCAAGAACTAAGACTTTATCCAGAGGAGCTGAGAGTAGGAAAAATCCATCTGTTCTCTCCTACCTATGAGCTGGATGTTAATTTCTTGTGTATTTTGGTGTATGCATGGTCTGATCACACTTAGAGCTGTGATAAAAGCATATTTATTGAGGGGAAAAATAATCAGAAACTTATTAGGTAAACACTGTCAAGTCCTCAGCAGCATGAACAGCGATTCCTGCATGTTTATGACCTTTCCAGACATGGCAGAACTCGTTTTCAGATCTGTATCTTTGCCTCAAAGCCCCATTCCTTTGGCCATATCCCATGACCTTGTTCCAAAATAGGCAGGTGCTAGAATATTCCAAATAAAAGGTTTCAAGGGTATTTTAACACTAGCCAAACAGTATACATATTTACTGTTTTCCAGAAGAATAAAATGAACTTGTCCATCTTAATTTCCAAAGAAAACTGTGGATCAAAATGTCATAATTTAGTAGGCTAATAAGTATCTGTAGAAATTATCTTAGGCCAGGAAGTATCTCAAAACATTAATGCTCGATAATGTTACCAATCTTGTCAGTTTTGAAAATGGACTCCTCATGAAACATACTCAACTATTACTGCAGTAACTAGCATTCTAGAGACCCTTCTGAAGGCACTGAGCTTCACTAATTCAAGCATAATAGTGAAGATGCTTATGCCTGACAGTTTGCATCTTTCATATTTAATTTTTTCTGCATCACCTGCTCTTACGAGCTTAGTTTTGCATCTGATTTTCTATTAACTGAAAAAAAAACCCAAAACATTTGTATTCAGTTCAAGAATCAAGAGTATCTTCCTTATCTGACAGAGGTGTTGAGGTATAAGTGATCATTCCGTTTCCTAAAGTTGAGCATAAATATTCAACTATCAATATTTTTCAGTCTCCTTATACTTTTTATTGCACAGACAGATAAACATAAAATATGAATTTCAAAATGTTCAACATTGATTCAATTTGCTTCTCATGAGTAATGGATTTCAGAGCTAGATACATGAAGAAAATGTAGTATGGCAGTGCTGAATTTTGCTAAGTCTAATATCCAGATATATGGCTTAAAGCATTAATTTACTATGATTCCTTAATTGTTACTATCTTATTCTGTGACTGTTATTGGCATTAATATTTCCAATATAATGTAACATTATATCATGGACAGAAAAAGTAATTCCTACAAATACATAATAATCTTAGGTTTTAGTTTTGCAAGGAAAGCCACTAGTATGGATCTGTATTCCTATTAAAAAAAATCAAAAATCTAGTGAAAAGTGTGAAAGATTATTGTTGTGTCTATTTATTATTTCAACATGGTACAAACGTCTCCTTCATAGTCTTATTACACAATGATTAAAGGGTGAAAATAGAATTTCATTTGCAAGGTATTAGTTTACAACAAAATTTTTATAGTTGTCAGGGTAAAACTATAACTACATAGAAATTAATTTTTCCCTTCAGGATATTAGATGACAATACGTACCTTTGGAATGAAATAATGGGAATAAGTTATAAAAACAATGCTCTGAACAACAAACAACTGCAATTCAATATACGTAAAAAGTAATTAAACCAAGCCAAATAGTGTAAACTTCAGTGGAAAATTCATCTCTTGAGATACAATCCTTTCGCAAAGCTCCTGAATGATTAATGCAAATGGTATTTCACTTGTGGTTGTTTTTCGAAGTGGGTCAAGAACACATGTGTGTATCACACACAGAAATGATGTTAAATTTTAAAGCTCTAATAAATTCACAAGAGTCAGACATATTTACGATTAAAACTTTGTGTCCACAGTACATTCCCCCTGTGTATTCATAATTGCAATGTTGTTAAGGCTTGAAATCAGTGCTTTTATGTTAGAAGTTAAAGATTAATTGGAAGCCTTGTCTTTCAATTTTCTTACTTTCTTGGGTTAAGGGCAAATCATTAAAACAACGTTAATGCATTTCCTTTTCCTATATTAATTTTCTATTATTATGGTAGTTAAAATGGAAAAGAGAAGAAAAGAGTCTCAGAGGGAGAACTTCTGAACAAATGTATCTTGTATGTCTTACTAGGGGTTTATCCTTATTTTCTTAAAGAATTTGATTTTAAGATTTGCAGAAATGCAGTCCTATTTCAAATTGGACAGGAAAAACGGCTCTCATGACACAGGTAAATACAACCATTCATTGAGGCACTTCTTTAAAACCTTTTGCAGAAGATTGCATATGTCACTATACACATACTTTAAATTTGTACAGATGCAAACTAAATCTAAACTAAAAGCTGCAGAGTCACAGCTGTGATCTTGCTGGTCTAATGAAGCTATACTGTGACTGAGCCTTTACAGGTATTCAGAGCTACTCTTACTTATGTGAACTAGCACAACACTCTGTGTAGTCAGGCAAAGATCAATGAAGTCATGCTTGCAGACATCCTTTTCTATGAACACTGCATTATTGAATCCGGGGTTTAGTCACATTGATTTTTAACAGCACAGACAACTGTTTTACCTACATTTGAACTAAAAAAAAATAGTTTTAATCTTTATATCACCCTTGTTTTGACTTTGTTGTGGATGCCAGTTATTACTGGTCAATTGCAATTATTGTCAACTAAAAAAACGACTGTGGTAGAAGAAGATCTTTATGAACTACTTCAATGTTATGGTTAATTTACTATTAAACATGAAATATGTGTATCCTCTGCTGATGACTGAATATTTTAAGTTATTTTTTTCAAGTGAGATAGCAATAAAATCTCCTGAAAGAGTACTTTCCTTTAAGAGAGTTACACATTTTTTGGATCCATGTGTTATCTTGTTGGTAAGCCAATGTTCCATGCTTAGAGATCCTCAAAGTAACAATTATTCCGACCATATTGGTTTAACTTTTTATGTTGTATTTATCTATATATGTAGTTTTCTTCTGCGTATATTGTATTGTCGCTGTCTAAATAAACTTGAGAAAATTCATTACTCTAATTGATATTGTATTACTCTTTCTTGAGAAACTTTTGAACAAAATAGAATAAATTGTGTAATATTTTAGCTCAGGAAGGTTATTCAGTTGTTAATTGTAATGGTAATTACCACACATTTGTTGATGTTAAATAAATTTTTATTATACTATCACTTGTTTGTCCTATAGTATTTCACACTTACTGCATTGTAAGGATTGACTGAGGAGCAGATTGACAACCATCTGAACACAAAAGCCACTATAATAGCTGTGGAAAGCTGACTTTATTACTTCACCACTTTATAGCAGTTAAAAATACAGCCCAAA
Organism: Mesitornis unicolor; assembly: GCF_000695765.1. Lineage (NCBI taxonomy): Eukaryota > Metazoa > Chordata > Aves > Mesitornithiformes > Mesitornithidae > Mesitornis > Mesitornis unicolor. The sequence continues at coordinate 12,578 of NW_010198500.1, read as the reverse complement.
ACAAAAGGCTCACTCAAATAACAGATCTGTCCTGCAGGATAGGACAGCGGGACTTGTCAGTGACTATAATTTGAATCAGTCAGATGGATGGCAAATATAGCCGAGAAAGATGGCAGGAGACTAAAATGGAGACAGGGCTAATTGTGTCTTCATCTAGATTTGAAGGAAATGCCAAGCATAGGCAGGAGAGTATGCATATGCATTTTTTTCATCAATGAATACCCCTTCTGTGTGCAAATAAATCACATTTTGTTTTCAGAAATATGTATTCTAATATTTGCATGCTCATACTGCTTGCAGACTTACAAGGGGAAATTTTCACAAGTGCCAAGTCCTGAGGCTGCCTGATTCTGTGTTTGGAACCCTAAGAGGTATATATCAAAAACTCGGTTAAGGAATGTTTGCGCTATGGACTTCTGACCCAAAAATAACAAGTGGAAGCACAGTCCTTTGAAAAAGATGCTTTCACAAAAACATGAATTAAATGTTTTGGATACCTTGGCCATGACAAAAGATTCAGTTTATCTCTTCATGAACTTAGAATGACCCGATGAAAAACAGAAGATGGTTACTATTTTGGCATGTGCAAACCAAAGGACATCCTTCTTTGGTCAAGGAAAACAGATCTAGCTTTCTGTACTGGACACCTTCTATTCAAGATCACTTCCTGCAGCTGCCTGCTGCAGAGGAAGAGAAAGACCTTTAGACACTGCAGCTGAACACCCTTGAGCTACTTTCTGACTAAAGATGCTGTTCTTTCCTCAACTTTTCAGGGCTTCCCAAAATAAAAGATTTTGAAAAAGTTTTCTATAGACTGGTGTGGGGCAAGAGAATGGTGGAAAATACAAGTTTTAAGAGAAAAGAGACAAAGACCCTTTCAGACTGGGAGAAGCTTAGACATTGCAGAGCTCAGTACTGGAAGGTGACCAGTGTCTAAAACTCTTCATAATTAATCAGCAAATGAGACCAGACAGGTATGTAACAAATACTGGGGATGTATGTTTTATTACAGGAATAGGGACCATAGTCATCAAGACCACTTTACCACTTTTGCAGGCAGACGTGGAACCAATATTTTAATCATTGTGCAATATTTAAAATGCATCTTAAAAGCAATTAGATCTGATTAACACTGAAATAAAATAATAAATTATTAAATAAGAACTCCCAGTGTATATCTTCCTCACAGATCATTATTTTTTTCTATTCCAAAATACACTCTCCATAAATCCTGTGAACTCAATGATTTATGAATGTTCAACTACCTTAAAATTAGGCTACTTAGATTTTAACATGCCTATAAGCCACTTTTTGTCCACCTGTATATTTCAGAATTGGCCTAAAAAACATGTTGGTTGATATTTTTAACCTCTTCCTTTTTTGTCCTTTCAAAACTTACATTTTGGAATATTAAATATATGCTTCAGAAGATGTTGCATCAAACCCCAATGCATTTTTTGCATTTAATATTAACTTGTATCTTGGAAGTTTCCTTCAATATGAGCCTCTAACTGATTCAAAACCAGCAAATAAAAATTAAAAACACCCTACAGTCTCAATCAGCTTGCTTACTTGACACTAGGTGGCAGACAAGGCAACCAGGAAGATTCTTGAGCAAATGATCCCTACCTGTGTCTTCTGATGTGGTTGTGTGGATCCTTCTAGTTTAATATCTCTTGACAGATAGGCAACAGAATCAAGGAGTTAGTACTGCGTGTATGCTACCTGCAGTATAGGCTTCCTGCACATGCTATTGACTGACTGTATCTTTTAGTGTTCATGCTTGTTTTTTGAAGAATGAATAGCACTTTGAGAAGCCATTGTGTGTGAAGCCATGAAAAAATATGCATTGATTAAAAAAAATGGTACTACGTTAGCAGTGTAATTATGAATATATATGTATACACATGTAAAATAATATATATTTCATATTATATAAGAAACAAAGCCCAGCTAAAACTTATTGAAATATAAATACATGTGTATATCTAGATATATGTATCATATCTAACCATCTATATAAAGAGAGATAGGTATCTATATATCATGACTCAAAGAAGCAGATTGTGTTCTTGGGTTTACTGCAGATTTGCTCTGTGAGTTGTAGGTTAGTAATGCTCTCTGCTTCAGCCTTATACTCTGTGAAATAGAATGTTACTTTCTTCCTTTCTTCCAGATCTGTGGACAAGTAAGCTCATTAAAAAATGGCTATTTGAATAGATGTGTGTGTGTGTGTGTGTGTGTGTATATATAGACAGAACTTTTACCTGGAACATTTTTCCTGTATGGTAGAGAAAATATCTGCCTATTGCTCCATTTTTTATTCTTTGTCAAACTGAATCATCTGTTGAATGCTGTGAAAAACCTATTATTCCATGAAAATATACAGAAATTATGTAACCAAGACCTACTGAGCCAAGTAAGAACTTTGCTACAAGCGTAAGAGAAAAAATGAATTTGCTTATAGAAGTCTAGCAGAAATATAAATTTAGTGTACATACTATCAGTATCAATCAACTTATTAAGGAAGAATCTAGAAGAGACAACTATTTGATACTTCCAGATTATTTTGGATTTTTTTTTCTTCACATCAGGAATGCAAAGTTGAAAGTCACAGACTTAGAGGACTAAGTCTATAATGTGTTTTCCAGTTCTTTAGAATCTCTGTTGGGTGATAAACTTGTAATGAGAAAACAAACAAATTAAACTCTCTAAAAGGCCTGATCCTTCAGCAGAATTTTTTTTAATGAGAAAAAACTTGTAGCTTGAAGCTTGTATTTTCTTACCCTCTTACTTGTAAAGATAACTTTTCAATGTAAACCCACACAATATCACATACATCCTGGCTGTCACCAAAACCAGCTGAAAGAGCAGTAATGATAATGGAATTTCTATAAAAATTATCTATCCAAGTGATCTAGGACTATTGCAAAAAGATACATAAGCAAATAGAGAACAATTTGAGTGTGGGCTTTTTTTCAGACAGTTAAAACTGAGGATAGTTGAAAGTTACCTAAAAAATAACATCTTCAATTTTCACTTCTAATTAACTATTAAATAACAGGAATATTGTGAATGACAAAAATCTCACTGTGAAGGCTGGGTGAAGCATAAACTGAACAGGAATAGGAAGTTTTCTCACTGTTTAGTGTTATCCATTTCTGGACTGACCTCATTACCAGAGACATCAATCAGGCAAAGCTATATATCCAGTGAAGTTGAATGTATTTGGTGCCTCTTGACATTAATTTATTTGAAAATATGTTGCATAAGGGAAACAGTAGAAGCTTAGAATTTAGTCTTGAGTACTGGGCTCCTGCTGTGCAGCTTGCAGAATGTGGTGTCTCTGTGTGTGTGTATTTGTAAAACTCAATCCAGCTACAGATGCAGCTTGCTTTAATAGTACTGAATTAGTTATCTCCACACCCAGGACAACTTTTCTCAGTTTCCTCCTATATGGTACAGATGCTAACAATGTAATTGTCTGCCACGGGCTTGCTTTACAAACAGGCTGTACTCTTATGTTGCATTCACTTTGGCTTCCAAGTGGAAATGGTACTAATGAGTTTCTTAGGCACTTACTATAAAAACAATTTGTCTTGTTGGCAGTCTCAGATACTCAGAAAATCTATGTACTTGTCTTCACTTTGCAGATCATCTTTTTTTTGGCACTTAGATATCACAGGGGGGACTTCCTGACTGGAGATAGCACTTACCGTATTACATGAGCTATGCATTCTATTTGGCTCTAAGGCTACACATAGTGACAAGTGTTTGGCTCTAGCAGACAAAACAAAAAAGAATAAATTACGTCAGCAGAAAAATTCAGGTCAATATAGTTTTGAGCTGCAAGAATTCTCAGAGTTTTTAGCAGCCAGATGAGATCCATGGATCCTATATTTTGATTGGATTTTTTTATTTTATTGTAGTTTAGTCTCATACAATTACATACAATTTTAGCATTAGAAGACCACATTTCTTTTCATTACAAATAAATCCATGCTTATTTCCTCTTATGAATATACTTCAGCTTCTAGTTCTGTCCTAAATCTTTTAAACTAGCATTCCTTTGTTAAAAACTATAGATTTAAAAAACAATAGCAGTTTCTTTCAGATGTCATGTTTCCAGTGAATACAAATCTAAAAGGAAGAAATAACACTGATTTTTACTAAGTTTTCAATGCAGGTAATTCTAATTTGATAGCACATCTTTTGAAACTGTCTCTTTTTTCCCCATGAAAGACAATAGTTTATTATGACTGTTTCAGCAAAGAAATTAAGTACCTGCCTTGTACTGAATATATAGATGAGCACTCTTTTTGAAATGCTTTAATTTGAGAGCACTCCTCAGTATTAAGTGATCATGAGGGAAGGAAGAGAAAAAGGTCACAAAGTGGTATGCAAGGCATAGTAAAGCTTTCAGCTCTTCCATGCACTATGCACTTTCTGTGGAGCTGAATGTCCAATAAAGCAGAAAACAGAATTTTCAAAGTGAATGGCGGTGATGTAACACATAATCCTCTCCCTAAAAGAGCAAGCAAAAATTAGAGCTAGAGAATGTGTTAAATTAAGGGGTGGGAGACGAAAAGCAAAAACCTTGCAATAGAATATGATGACAGAATGCTGGCTGTAAAGTTCAAATGAAGAATAAAACAGGACATACTGAAAAAGAATAAAAGAGTTTCATACAGAATTAAATGAATAATTTGAATCAGACTCGGAGGAAGAGATATTCAGTGGTTTCTTTCACCTCCCTTTGTAAGTAAAACAATATAATATATCTTAGAGGTAGGCAATAATATTAATAGCAGTAATAATAATGAAAAATAAAAGTATGCTGTCATTATCCAAGGAGGATAGTTCAGTAGCTACAGAGGGAAGCAGTACTGGAAAGTAACTGCAGACATATTTCAATGCTGGGATGAGGCTGAATATTTGTAACTGGACTAGTACATATATGTCATACCGTCTCTGTCCATATGCTAAGATTTTCCTCCTTAGTAAACCTAGCTGCTTGCTAAGAAAGGAATAGAAGGTGAAACAAACACTGACAAATATATTGTGGAGACACCTTATAGGTTACTTATTATCTTGATTCCAAGACAGCTGGAAAACAAGTTCACTCTCTAAGACTCCTCTTTGAGTTTTAGAAAGCAGGTATTCTTTATTGCGCTGGATCATTCCTTGGGAGGACTCCCATTTTTCGTTACAAAGTGATTGTTTATATGCTACCTATTCATACATATTCACGAGATATCTGAGAACTTATTAATATGAAGCAGGGATTCCTCCAAAAATCATTAGCATACAACCCCCCCTATCTGGGCATGTGCCCTATGACTCTCTGGTGGTCTTCAGCGGTCATAGGGGAGGAAGGCTCATAGTCTTCAGGATGAAGGCTTGTTGTCTTCATTGCTGTAGAGTTTTCACCTTTCTCACAGAAGCAGAGGTATTTTGTCACTCATTCTGCTAATTGGGCATTATCAGGACTATTTCTCTAAGCATCATTGGCTATACAAACACAGGATACCTATATTTCATCCCTGGACATTCCTAGATAAGGTTAGTAGGACAGACAAAGGGTTTCTGTTCAGTGGGGGGATATCATTTATCTTCACAGAACGTGCTCTGGCCTTGGATTGCTGAGTCTGCAACTGAATTTCACAAAGGTCCTAACAAGCAACAACTTTAACCCCTTTCTCAATGTCCTCCTGGGGGTAATTTTGTAACACATTGGTTGGATATAGACATTAAATGCTAAGCCATATGTCACTAATTATTGCTGCAGGAGTGCAGTGAGTTTCACACAGACAGAACTTTTTCAGCTACTATAAAAAAATAAAAATTTGAATCAAGCTAGTAAATCACTATACTGGTATTTCAGTTTCCTGGAAATTCTTTGCTAGGCCTTAAGAAGTTTCCTATTTTCATTCTGTTTATCCATTCCTTCAGTCTCTTAAAGGAATGTAGAATGGATTGTCCATTCAATAAAGCTGTGTGAACTCGGGTACTCTTTGAATCTCTAAAAAAAAAGTAAGTTCAGAACTTCACTTTCAAGGGGTATGCAATCTTCATGCCTAGGATATGTCATAGCCCCAAAAACTTCCAGCATGAACTGAAAGGAACAGCAAATTTGGAAACCCTAGTAACCCTCTATTCTATTAGTACATCTTATTACCAAATAATAAACAAACTTCTCAAAGTTAATTCTGTTTTTAAGTATTCTTTTACTTGGCATTAAAGTTAAGTGGTGGTAGCTTGTGGAACGTGGTACCTGTGTGAGAGACTGAGAGAGTTAATTTCTTCAACGTTGTGGCAGGACAGGTCCTGCATAACAAAAGCTGCAAGTTCTGCTCTGCAATGAGAAGAAGTGCTGGAAGCAGAGGTGCCTGCCTGTCTCAGGACTCGGCATGTGGAGGTCTGTGTTGCCAGGCGAGCTAATGTGGGGAAGCGGCTCACGACCACCGCACAAACGCACGATGGCGCCTGACCAGCAGACCCAGAGTTACGCAAGTCCTCAAGGGCCTGGACTGGGAAAAAAAAGGCACAGGCTCAGGGAGCCACGTGTGCGTGAACACCACGGGACCACCACCGGAGGATTGCCCTGTCGTCGTCAACATCAAGGAATCATCGCGGGATCCAAGGGTGCTGATGTCTTTCCTTATCTCTGTCCTGTCACTCTTTTCTCATTCTTACGAAAAGCACCCACTAAGAACCCACACTGCCAAATGTTTTTATGTTTTAAAAATCCGCACTGTTCACATTAAAACGTTTAATTGGTCGTTTGGTGTCGGTTTAATTTAATTTAGCCCCATGGGATTACAGAACTTCAGTCGCTCTCCTCCCGCCTCCGAGACGGGACGGGACAACCTGGCAGCAGACTTTTGTTTTCAGTACAAATAACATAAGAATTTGACAACATAAACAACAAACCAACATCAGATGCAAATAGCAGGGTCTTCAAAAGTGGAGCTTCAGTTTTTTATTTTTTATCATCTGTGAATTAGGTGAAAAATATAATTAATACTTGACAGTGGAGCTTGCAAGTACCGTTGTTTCTGTAGCTGCTCTACTCCTTCAGAGACTCAGGGAACTGCAAATTTCAGTCTTCAGTTTACTTAGACAGAAAATCTGAATGTATGACTTTCAGAAATAAGAGAGAAGTAAAAAGAAACAAAACAATTTATTATTTTATTCTAAAATTTTCTAAGCATATTAGACATAAAACATCTTTTAAAACACAAATTTTATTCATATTACTCAAATAAACTGATCCTGTCAGCTCTGGTTCTGTGCATCTCCCATGTACTGATGAAGGCATGAAATATTAAATGCCTAGATATATTTTGACTTGATGTTTTATATCTGTAAAGTGGAAATTTAAAGAAATTAGATGTCTTGGACAAGATCACAGACAAAATCCTGACAGCCCAAGGAATGGATTTTTCAGAATGTGCTTTGATAAACCAGTACATGTTAATAATGTTTGTTTGAAAGGGATGTGTGCTTTACTGTATTTGTCAATTATTATTGTTGCTATTTCATCAGCAGAATCAATGTGTTTTAGTAAATAGCAAAGGATCACATGGAATTTTTTTTGTTCCAGATGCCTAAAACATTTAACAATGTCCTCTGAAAGGGTCAGACTCTATATCAAAATAAATAATTCAACTGTTTCTCAATTAAGTGTTGAGCTGAAGCATTAAGATATTATCCAATAATTAATTCCTTATTTACTTGTAGAAGTTGCAGTTTTTTACTTTTGAATTATTTATTTTTGTTTATTTTTTCTTTGTTAGAAGACATTCAGTTCTGCTTTTCTTTAGCTTTGTCCTTCTCTGAAATCTTTCCATCTATCTCTCCGTATTAGTCTTATGAAACAGAAGATATTTCCTATCCAAATTTGTAGCTGTCAATCAATCCTTTTTCAGTTCCATAGCTTTAATCCTAAGAATGTATATTACTCCATTATTCTACTCTAATATATTCAATTCATTGTAATGATAAAACCACACTGTGAAAACATGTAAAAAGAAAAGTTAGCAACATGTAGCTTTTAGTGATTTTGTTAAAAACATTGTGGTTTTTAAGTCAGTTGTAGTTTTTGCCCGAAATGTTTCAGTGAAGGTTATTTGAGCAAAATTATGAAAAAAAAAATTACAAGGTACATAGTACAAATCATGAATATTAGCATATCCTGATTTCTATCTCTGCTTGCCCTATGAATAATATTTGGTATTACTGCCTAAAATATCTAAAAGCAATAAAAGAATGTAAGTAGTCTGCAGATTGGTTCTGAATTTTCTTTTCATACATTTAAGTTAGCCTGAAGATAGAACTTTGTTTATGTGATTTAATATTTATAACAGCAAATTTATAAACTCACAAAGTAGTACATATTTACATGTTCAAGTAATTGCTCTCAGTAATTACTTAATTGCATTACTAGGGATTGCAAAGTGTTAATTAAAAAAAAAATCCTGTACATCCAAGGATTTGCAAACTGAACCTGGTCTTCATATAGACATAGTGTACCTATTATAAAATAATTATACATAATTTATTTGTACTTATTCTTTTGCAGAAAACCTTTCTGATATAGAGTAGCAGAAACTAGTTACCAAGACATCTCTGTAGATTTTTTTTTCTGTGCCTGCAAAGTTAGCACTAGTGTAACAATATTGTTTAGACTTGTAGTTGGATTTTAAAGTTATTAGAAATAATGTCATATGACAGTTTGATAGCAATCTTAATGCCAGAAGCACAGAAAAAAATATTTGTTCTATTGAGAAGATACAGAAAATCTTGTACCTCTTAAATTTATTCTGGGGCTTGCACAACAGGAGAAAAAGGTTGAAAATGAAAATACTCTCTAATTTTTCTAATTGCTAACTCCACAGAATTAGTTTGCTATTATTTTTAAAAGCACTGTGTTTCACTGTAGACAGCAGTATAATATGCTGAAAAATATCAGATTATTTTAATAGTACAGTGACTTCCATTTAAAGATCTGTATCTCCACAATTTGTGAGTCATTATGACAATTCACTGATAAAAGAAGGTCATCACAGCAGGTCAAGTGTATATGTCACTATGAAGAAAAAGATGTTATGGTTTACTCAAGAAAGTAGGAGGATTTAAATTTTTCTAAGGTAATGTTTTCTTAGTAAGGCTCTGATGCTACATGTGCTAAAAAATTATACTTTTTACTGAGGACAGGGAAGTCAGGTGGTTTAGTTAGTATACAGATCCAGATTCTAATCATGTACAGAGCTGGTTATACATATCTTCCAAACCCACACTGATAAGCTCCAACAGACTTCTTTCAGGGATCAAAGCAGCTTTCAGGATTACATATATCACAATTGTTTGAAGAACAATATTTTAACTATGAGCATGGTACGAAAAGGATGAGAAAGAACTTTTTGAAAGCTGTATTAGAATATTGCTTAGCATTCAGACAAATATTTACAAACAAAGATCTGCCTAGGGGAAATGAAACAGAAATTAAAGTAAGGAACCACTGCAAAAAACCCAAAACATTAATTCAAAGTATATAATGTATTGAATAAATAAAAAACCCTCTAAAGCTGCCTTGAAAATAGAAAGCAAACATTAAATGAAGGTACAAATATCACCCATAACCTTGTTTTTTAGCAAAAATACGAAGTTTTTTTTCTAAGTTATACTGCCAGAAGAAGTTGGTAGGAAAAGAAATCATAGAGGTCATGTATGGCTTTGTTTTGTCTCAGTTTGCCTTAAAATATGCTAGCTGTCATATTTTACTGGATGCAGAAATAAGCAGCTGTTTCTGACATCATTTCACTCCCTCCAACCCACTCAACAGTGGTATTTCATTCTTATTTGGACCCGTTCTGGAAAGTTTCTCTGTTTGACCAGGTAGGTATGTAATGTCAGTTGAACAGTACAGAATGCCTATTTTTGTTTCCCTTAGAATTCTGAAATATATTAATGGAATAACATACATCCAGCAATAATAATACCGAGCAGTATAACATCAGAGCTACAACTCCAAAGCAGATTCTGGTAACCATGGAATTTAGTTTGAGTATTAGCAGTGCCTTGCACAACAGAAATAACTGCAATGCTCATTTTGGTTGTTCTGAAAACAGAAGGACATCTGCTTAAGCTTTTAGAAATTTTGAACGCTTCTAGGCATAGGTTTGTGAACTGAAATATGTCCTGTACTTTACTTAATTGTAGGTAATAATTGTCTTTCATTGTCCTCAATGAAAGACAGGATGGCCCATAATTGTGCTTCTTTTCTAGGGGAAAAATATAGCGTTAGAGAATTACATTACTTTGATTCTGCACACTGATTAAGATCCAAAGATATCTTTCTAAAAGCATGTTGAGGGTAGATCTAAAATGGAAGCAGGCTGCCTTACTGATCGATGTAATTTTTACGTATCTGGAACTTGAGGCTAACTCTACACCTTGAATGGAGAACGTGTGTTTTGCCATCTCAAAAATTTCAGCTAAAAATAAAGAGATCTGGATTCTTGTCCTTGTTGCTTCCTCCTATGTTTTTGTCTCTTCATTAGTTAATATAAAATGTGTCGTGCTAAGCTTCCTCTACATTAATTACTGGGTTTACTGGTGAGGTGTTGGCAGTGGGGAGGGGCTGCAGGAGTGCCCTCTGTGAGCACACAGCCAGTTCCACCCAGATCCAGCTGGCTCCAGTGGACCCACCACAGCACACAGCTGAGCCAATCAGTCAAACTGGTGGTGCCTCTGTGAAAAGATGTTTAAGAAAGGGCAGAGAACACTGAACAGGAAGAAGAGGAGGGAAGAAAAAGAGTGAGAAACAGCCGTGCAAACACCAGTGTCATAAAAAAAGAGGAGAACGTGGTGCTCCATGTTGGACCTGATATTTGCCTGCAGCCAGAGGAGGATCTGCGCTTGTACAGATGGATATTCCCAAAGGACTGCAGGTCACAGTGGATCCACACTGGAGCAGAGAAGTGTGTGGAGGAAGGAGCAGCAGGGAGAAATGCTGACCATAACTCTCACCTGTGCTACTCGGAGAGAAGAGTTAGGAGTGAAGGAGAGAAGTTGAGCCTAGATGAGATGTGAGAAAAGATGTTTTTATTTCTGTCTTCTTGATGTTTGTATCAAGGCCTACTTTTATATAAATATTGTGAATCTAGTAAATGTAAATAAAAATTACTCTGTTTATTTTGAAAATATATACATGTTCACAGATGGAAAGTACTAATATTTGGAATAATTTTACCTAATTTAGACTGCAGAGGAAAATAAATTTATCCAGGCTAAATGAAAACTAGTTAATCAGTATTTATCTCCTCAGGATAATAAACCTTTTATTCAGCTAAGTGAAGTCAGTACAGCTTATCTTAGCTTTGAAACACATAAACTGCAGTTGGTTACTACCTTACACCTGCATGTATCAACTAAAGAAGACAAAGGAAAAATGTAATTTTTGTGGGTTTTTTTTTAAATTTTTTTAATCTGAGATATCCTGAGTACTTCAGTTCTTGGTTTTCTTGTGTATTCACGGTACTAGGTATCTGTATATTTTCACCTAGAAGCCAGACACACGTCAGTAGAAGGCTCTGCTCTCCACCTACTCTTTCAAACTCTTCAAAATCAGAAGTTTCTGTTAATCTTATATGGCCAAACTTATTCCAAAGACCTTTTTCCTTGTTTGGCTTAGATAAATGACTGAAAAAAAATACTGGTTGACAAGAGAAGCCTCTTGTTTCTAACTGTCATCTATATTTGACACTTTAGAGAAAGATGAACCTCTATCATCCTTCATATTGCCAAATGATAGCTAAGGGGAAAAAATACTTCTGCAATAGTCAGTAGAAGCTTTGAAGAAATCGGTTAACTAAAATTCATGACAAAAGTCTGTCTCTGTTTAGGGCTCAGGGCAAAACCAAGGAGCAGTATTTTCTCTCTATTGTCCCCCACCCTCCCAGGAGAGGATTAAAAAAAAAAGGGAATAGAGAAAAGATGCTTCACACAAAGTTGGAAGTTAAGACTGTAACAAGTTTAATGAAAACAACAGGGGAAAGGAAAAGGAATTAGTAAGGGACAAAGGACATTTAACTATATACAAAACCCCATCCCAGTAGTCCCAAGTGGAAGTGTCCGAGCAGTGCCTTGTGGCCACTGTGACTCGTCACAAGGGACCACAGTGGTGCCAGGGAGCGGATGATGGTGGATGCTGCCGAGCACGTGGAGGTATCCCCAGCTGTCCCAAGATGCGACAGGAAACAGCCCTGGAAGCCAGGAAAAGCCCACGAAACCTAAGGCCTCCTCGGTTTTTTTAGACTGTGGCCGGAAAGGGGAGGGAGCAGTACTGATCTCTGATCCCCCAGGGTCCTACAGACACCACCACACCCCCTGTCCTTCCCTTTCAGGCTGGTAACCCTTGAACCATAACATTCCACCCCTTGTTCCATACCATTTTATGCCACAGTAAAGTCCACTTCACCAAGTTAAGGACTATCTCTACTCAACAATCTGTGAGGTCCAAGTTGCAGGTCTTCGTTCATCTTTGTAGTCTATCAGGATGGAGGAGATGGTAT
>NW_010198499.1:65959-69966 GCF_000695765.1 Mesitornis unicolor | reverse complement strand
GGGGTGGGTAGAGGCGAGAAGTGGGCAGCGCGGGGAGCCTGGCCGGGGTGAGAGGCCCGTCCCCGCAAGAAGAGCGAGCTGGAAGGCAGTCTTGCCATTTTGTGGAACATTTGGCTTGACAAAATGGCCTTTTTTGAGGAGAGAGAAACTTTTCTTTTTCCTCTGAGCACCGCTGCCTGTAAGTTGAAACCGCTCCATTCAGGAGGAGTCGTGTTCTGTACAGGGGAGAAGGTGAGGCATAACATACGTGTGGAGGCTGGAAACAGGAAACCTTAAGTGATGTTTTACCTACTCCTGGTGACTCAAGGTTAAAATCTTTCACACCTCACTTGGAAAAAATAATGTGTTTACATTCCATTCGAAATAAATTTAATAGCTTCTTTCTTTGACTTACTTCTTTATTTCTTGCTGTCCAAAATAAATTCTGAGAACAAAAGAATAGTGATAAAAGAAATGCTAGACTTTCAACTCCTTTCCAGTATATGGGATCTTTGGTGTAATAATCTGATATAACCTTGCTTTATACAAATTTTGTCATCCTCTTCCCCTGTCTTCTTCTCATAACCATTGTTGCTGCTTTGAGGAGGGGGCCTCTTTTCCCTAGCTCGAAGGAATAATGCAAAGCAGACAGCATGCACTGTAATAGTGGCTCTCAAGCAGGAAGCTGCTGGTGAGATAAACACAGTGTGCCCTGTTCTGGTACAGCACCCGGACCAGCACTCAAGTTCAGATAATATAGGAAAGTTGTGCTGCTAACCATTTTTGTGCCTCTCAACATATACTGTGCCTTGGCAAAGGGATTATTAATATTAAAGTCTGCTGTGGTTCCTGATTTGTCAACGCAACTCCAGATAAACGTGAGTGTGGAGAAGTCTACAGTGTTTCCAGACATCCTAAGCTGAATATCCACAAGTTTTCATGAGTTCCTCGGCAATTTGGGCACCAAGCTCTAGTTCCACTTACTGCAAACCAATTGCACTATCTTTACTGAAATGCAAGCAGTTTCTCACTGGGGATGAAGATTCCTTCAGTAGACGGCGTTCAGATCCACCACATGTTTTGTTCCAGGAAAGCCCATAGCTGTGACGACAGGTATCTGTTTTCAAAGAAATTTCTATTCCTCTGTATGAGGAATGCCCACAGATCTATAAACACAAGCTTCCCTGCTGAAAACTTACTGGAATTTGAAACCTGACCTGGCAATTGAGGTGAACCGTGGTGAGCTAATTCCCATCTTTCCTAATTTTTATTTTTAGATCTACTGCGCTGCATTTTTATTTTTTTTTTTAGTTACCAGATACACATTATCCCTCAAAATAATGACAGAACTAACACGGCCATAGCAAGGGAGAGCATTAGCTTTTGAAGTAGCACACATCATGATGAAGTAGCACACATCATGATGAAGTAGCACACATCATGATGAACTAGCAAATATCCGATTTCTCAAAATAAGAACCTGCTTTCAGAAAGTGTTCCTGCTTTTCTGAGACCTCAGATGTGAAGTGTTATCCTCAAATTCCAGCTTAGAGCATATCTGGAATTCTCTGATAAAAACAAGGTGAAAGGCACATTGTCAGAAAATGATGCTGTATTACTCTTTACAACTGAGATGTACTTCCTAGCCTGCTCCAAAAGAAGCATTTCTGAGTGGAAATCAGTGGAAAGGAAGAGTCTTTCTCCTAGGAAACATGTATGTGCAGTGAGGAGGCAATTTTAGGTAATTTTCAGATGTACTGTGTACAGGTCTTGGTCAGATTTTCAGCATAGCACTGCTTCTGCACAGTGCTTGTGTCTGCACACCCTTCCAGTGAGAGCATGAACAGGTTCTGCTGCTGCTACAAGCTGCTAATTAAGTTCAATTGATATGGAAAAGGAAAGGGTAATGAGGAGTCTTCAAGTACAGGAGGATTATGATAAATAAAAATCACTAGGAGAAACCTGCTTAAAATGTAGGAGCTAAGTAGAGGTAATCCGTAAGGAACAGGCTATGGTGGAATAGGCAAATATGAGGAATCAACCAGCAGCCTTCACTGTGGAGCAAGAGCCTGTGGGTGCTAGATGCTGTGTAAACGTATTCCAAAGAGTGCTCCAGGGAGTTTATAATCTCTGCAGGTCTAGGTGCATGGTACCTACCAGCACTCTGCAGGCGTTAGACGAGGAGAGTCCCTGCTCCCAAACAATAAGACTTTCAGATCCATTTCCAGGACACTGCTTTTAGTGACCTCTATTTCCAGCATGCTGCTTTTAGCAACTAATTTAAAATGGCATTTCAAAGGTTCATATGCTGGCTATATTCCCCATGAAGGCTAAATGATCAACGGTGACCTCATTTATATCTGCCTTAAGTCCAGTTCACATAATTTTGCATTACTCAAGGACAGTATGACTATTTGCACAAAACTGAAAAGGGAATTCAGTCTGAAAATTGAATAAGAACTACAATGTTAGCCAGCGTGTGACTGTGCCTAATGCTTTCCATGGCATTAGTTACACAAAAACAGGGACAAATGTAAGATTCTTCTTTAAGAAAACATCACTGGAAGCACACAAAACAAGAAGATAAATTTCAACAATGCTCAGATTAGTTTCTTGCATAGACATCATTTATTAGCAGCCAGAAATAATCTTATGAGTTGTATTTCAACACAATTGGAACAGCCTGGTTTCACTTCTAAAGGCATCTCTGACAGTCATTATGACACAAACATGTAGTAATTATTGAATGCTGTTAGACTTTCTGAGATGTCTCTTACGTATTTCAGGAAATGGATGTAACTCTTTTGTCAGTCCTGCTGTCAGGACAGCTTCATCCCCCAAGCTAACAGGAAATGAAAGGAAGATTCACCTGAAGTCTTTCTTAGGATGAGATCAGTTTGAATTTATAACCACCCTTCTGTGGTTTTTGCATCTCAATGAGGATTAAGAATGTCCTAAACCTCCGCTTTAGCCATGGGTATTCTGATTCATGTTCTTGGTCTTGACATTTTTTTCTACTGAAATCCTAACTTTTTGACTCTTGGTTAGAAAGGGCACATGCCTTATAAGGTTCTCCTGACATCTGTTGCTCCCTTGTATCACTCTGCAGATAAACCTCTCCACTGGGCTGACTTGATTCCCTTTACTGCACACATTCTTGGAGGGCGACACATGCGACTGGGACCTGTCTGTTCCTGCAACCTTTCTCTTGCATATTCCAGTACTTTGCTATTCCCTCTTTGGAGGGAGAACCAATCAATAGAGAAAGGACCAAGCCAGGTCACTTGTTTTTCTTTTAGCAACCTTAGAAGAGAGGCCACATGGGCTTAATCATCTCCTTCTAAAATTATCACTCATAGGAACAAGAACCGTAAAGACAAGAGGTCAGGATTCCTCTCCTTGACATAGGGAGGCCATTAAGCGCTTCCTGCAGTTCCCAAATATTTTGCAAGAACTCCTGTTGCGTGCTGAAAATTTCTGAATCATCACAATTTAAAGTCTGTGGTTTTTGTTAAGTCACAGCAAAATTCATTTCAGGGCTGCTGAGGCTCTACTGCACAGTGCTTCATTCACTCCTGAGTGTCTCATCCAGGAATCTGGAACATCGCTCTCTAAATGAAACTCATTCCTTCTGCCGGTTAACTGCAAGTTCAGCTGTACGTAACTTTATGCCGGCTCTCAGCGTAGGAATGAATTTTGTCATGTATAAAGGGTCCCTTATAGGGCATTAATTAGATCTTTGGCACTCTCAATGGAAATTCCCTTCTCCCTCCCTCCCCAGTCTTTCCTAACGAAACGTTCGGTGTCATCAACTCAGAAAAACGCATTTCCTTTCTCTAGCTGTCCGTGGAGTATGTTATTTAATTTGGTCTACCCAAACTGTCGTAGTTTGCCAGTGAAGTTCATAGCCACAGCTCTCTTTTTGCAGTTGGGTCTGCAGTGCCATCAGCCCCAGGTGTTCAGCGCTCGTGAGTCAGACCCTACAAAATCAGGGGAAGAGAGCAAGGGAAGAGGTTTTCATTCTTTTC
>NW_010198499.1:54972-65928 GCF_000695765.1 Mesitornis unicolor | reverse complement strand
GAGCGGTTCTTTGGGGGATTTCAGTTTGTTTGTTTGTTGGTTTTGTGATTCTGCAAGAAGGTGTTTTTATCACATACAAAGTGATTAAAGAGTGGAAACTGAGTGTCTGACATGCTTCCTTCTGCCAGAACTTCACGAAAAATGAGAACTCTCTTGAGACCCATGACAATGTGAATTGGCAGGCAAGTAGCATGGAACAGATCCTTGTTCGCAGGAGAAGCTTTTGGAAGGGCAATACCAGCTTGAAAGTGCTGAAAATGTGCTCTTCATTGCATTTTGAGATGTTTGGCAGAGATTTTCACAGATGTCCGAATCCTGTTCATGTTGCCTAAAACCTTTGGAAATCCCAGTCTGACACCCCACTGGGGATGTTCTGCAGCACTTCTGGGAACTCTGGAAATCTGACTTGGTACTTTGGGATGTGTCATGAGCATCACTGAACGGGGCTGTGGGACCTGGCTTGGAACACCAAGAACAGTGTTGCCAGTTCTTGAATCACAGAATCACAGAATCTCAGGAGTTGGAAGGGACCTTGAAAAATCATCCAGTCCAACCCCTGCCAGAGCAGGATCACCTAAACTAGGTCACACAGGAACGCGTCCGGGTCGGCCTTGAATGTCTGCAGAGGAGACTCCACAACCTCTCTGGGCAGCCTGGGCCATGCTCTGTAACCCTCACAGTAAAGAAGTTTTTCCTCATGTTCAGGTTGAACCTCCTCTGCTCCAGCTTGCACCCATTCCCCCTTGTCCTGTCATTGGCTGTCACTGAGAAGAGCCTGGCTCCATCCTCCTGACACTCGCCCTTTACAAATTTATAAACATGAATGAGGTCACCCCTCAGTCTCCTCTGCTCCAACCTAAAGAGACCCAGCTCCCTCAGCCGCTCCTCGTAAGGAGGAAAGAGATATTATTTTAGGCAGAGTTGGAACTATTTTGTCTTAATGAGAAATATTCCTTCTCCCCAGTCATTGACTGCCCTGCTCAGAGGAAATCCTCCCCTAACTGCCTGCTTGCACTTATTTTCCCCTTTTCAGAGGTTAGGCAGCCCCCAAGGACTACTGCAGGGAACACTCGAGACTTCTCCTTCTCAAGCTCATGGCCCAGTGCTCCTTCCGTGGAAGGAGATAGGACCCTGCAGCTGCTCTCCAAAGCAGAGAGCTCCAAAAGGCCCTGAAACAGGGCCACGGGGACAAAATGCCCTAGAGAGAGGATTTCTGCAAGGGACCTGGGCAGCACGAGGGTTCGCATTGCTGAGTACGGGGGTGACAGATCCAAAGCCAGAACCCTCCTCCACAATTAACGGGGGAGAATTAGCAATGGCTGCAATCATGTGCAAACCTGTACATGTTAAGCATGGAGAAAGGAAGGAAAAAAGTTAGGACAGTTGGAAAAACACAGTTTCTTGTGACTGTTACTTTCTTTTTAATTTTTGCGCTTTGGCTAAAATCCCACCCAGCAGTGGTGAAGGGGCAAGGCTCCTAATTCTGGTGGCTGTTTTTATTTAGTCATTATGGGTTTCTAACAGTAATTTGACTTTGAGGAATAGAGGGTTTTTTCTTTAGATGGAAGGGCAACAGTTAGTTATATGCATGTCGTGAGCATAACTTGCATCTCCCTCAAAGCTCAAAACCAGAACTGAAACCCACCCTTTTTCCACACAGTATTTAAGAGTTCTAAAACAAAGTTAAATAATGGTGATATCACCACAGCAATATGAGGTGAACTTGGCCACGAACCCTTGTGTTTGAGGGCAATTGCTTTAATTCTCCCAGTGAATATGGCAAATCACTCCGAGTCTTACTTGGTTTTAGGCAGGCCTGGTCAAAATCCAGAAATAAATGCTAGTGCTGGTTTGAGCTTGGCTTGCTACAAGGAAGTTGAATACACTGAGCAAGCAAACAGCTATTTATTATGATGATTATGGAGGAGTGCGTAACAGGTTGAAATTGAGAGTCACAAAGGGCTGGACTGAGCCAGGAGCATCCAGAAGGAAAATATTTTGGCTCCAAGCTGCAGTTTGTCCCCTGTTTCCTTCTTACGCCTTTCACCCAGCCTTACATGGAGCCAAGGAGGGTGGATATTTCTTTGCTGCCAGCTTTGAAGGGTTTGCTTTTTTTTCCTTCCTTCTCTTACTGTTGGTAGCCTGATTTTTTGGCTGCACTTTCAGAGATGAGAGAAGCTCTTGCTTTCGCTTGTTTTTCAGCCCTGCCCAGAAGTTCTCACTGGACGCTTTTATACTTTCCAGCTTCTGAGGAAGAACTTGGGTCTTCTCCCTGTCTTCATTCTCACTTTCTTTTCCCTACTCTTCCACCCTCTCCTTTCTGGTGGTCCAGGTCACCTGGCCAGCAGCATGTTCCTTGGTTTCTGACCTATTTATTTCAACTTGACTGTTTCTGTGGCCCAGCAACGGTGTCACTTCTCCTGTGGGACTTTCACAACTATTTCTCTTCTGTGGGTGGGAATCCAGCCCAGAAAGAGGCCCAGAATAAGGCATAAGGGCTGTTTCTGACTTATTCAAACCCCTTGTGGAAGATGAGCTTCTAGAAAGAAATTCTAGTGAAGTCGACTAGAGTGTCATTATGTATCAGTCAGTCAACTCATAATTAGTCTGAAGTCAAGGCCTCTTACAGATATGATTATAAACGAGAGAGCTTTGCTACTGGGGGATTTTGGGCTTATATAGATGTAGGTATTGATAAGACTTTCTTCCTCCCAATTTGCTTCTGTTGGAAACCTCTAACTGTGGAGTCAGGCTGAGAAATGGAGCTACCTCAGTCCTGTGTCTCATTGCTTAACTGTTTCTGGTGTGGCTTTCTGTTAAAATCTAGATGTGCTTTGATTAATTTTTGGTTGAAAGCTGGACCTCATGGCAAAGGACTTTCTATACTGACTCAGAGAATTTCTGCTCTGCCATTAATCCTTTGAATTAATTATTTACTTTTCTATTTGAAAATGCTGTATAAAGAGGGCTGGACTTTTTTTTTTTGCTGGCACGCAAAACTGATAATAATCTGCACATGTTTTTTTATTATAATCCTTGTTCCGGTTTTGTGGTTGCTTTGCATCTTGGACTGGCTTGGAGTTTGTATTTCCAGTCTGTACTGAACTACCTATCCATGAATTCATGCAGATTTGGAGCCAATGCTTTCCAATAGTCGTCACTTACTACTTTTGCCTTTCTGACAGTATTTATGGAGTTTGCAGTGTTCCTCATTCTCGAGATGATGAATTATTGCAGTAACAATAAATACACACAGTTTTCATGGACCATTCTACATAATTCTTTTTGCCATCTATACTGATATGGTCACACCAGGTTCTGTGTGCAAATGTAAATGTTATCACTGATAATATTTAGTCATCGTCATATGTGTGATTGGCTGAGCTAGATATGCTGCAAGAGGTTTTCTGCTGGGACATCACAAGTGAAAACAAGTCAGTTTGCCTAGAACGAGGAGCTGTGCCTATGTTCCAGGAGTCCATCTCACCGCTTCCAAATGCTTCCACACCGATTTAAAGCTTCAATGTGTTTTGCAGGAAAGCCGGTGATTCAGACACTTTTCCTTCTTGCAGAATTCTCCTCTCAAGAGCAGCAAGCACCTTTGACTGGAGTGTGGGGAAGGAATGGCATTGTAATTTAACTCACACTTTCTTGTCTACATCTCTCCTGTAAAGACATAGGAGCAGTTGCCAGGTAGGCACTTAGGCATGTAATGGATGGGTGAATAAATCTCTTACCTGATTACTATGAGGTGATTGCAGTCCAGCCTGTTGAACTGAACAATAAAATGCACGTTTTTCTTAAAAAGAGCAGAATTAGTGCCTGTTAGCAGGTTGATCTAAGGCCCTTATGAACTGGGTAGCTATCAGCATTTCCCTTTCATAGATATGGAAACAGAGGAAAAAAGGTGGTTTCAAAGGAAAGAAAAGCCTAAATGGTCTGACACAGCAAGAAGAGGAAAGCTTCTCGTTATGTTGTCCTGGATAGCTTCTGGCAACACCAAAAAAGCTGAACATAATTCTAAGTGAAGTAGGAACTTTTGCAAAGATGCATCATATCTTGTGGTCATATGCTAAAAACAAATATCCCAAAGCTCTTGATGATGCATCTGGTGTTTGTACTCATTGAATAGGTCCCAAGCCAACCATATTTATTTGAGGCACATCTTTGCTTAGTTGGGTCATGCAGAAATTAAAGCGAACATTACTTAAATATGTATCATCAGATCGGGGTATTCATCTGCCTAGATTAGTGTAAACTCACTTGCTCTCCATTCCATAGTCAAAAGATTTATAGGGGCAGGTAGAAGCTTTAGTGTCTGGAGATAATACACTGCTTCTGCATTTGATTATGCTCTCCAGATTGATATACAATGTGGAAAGAGGTCATAGCTATCTTTCCAGGAACAGCATTCATATTTTCCACAGAGTGTATTAGTATAAAATGTGGATTACATGCACATTAAATGGAGGGAAAGTTCTTGACAGTGTGTCTCTTTGATTAATTTATTATCAGAAATGTCACGTGCAATTTTGAAAATAAGTACTATGCATGGCATTTATCTCCTGGTTGACGCTTCCTTCTTGCTGTTTTCAAGTTGCGTTTCAGTGATGTGCAGGGACATAGAAATGAGAAGCTGTAAAAGGCCTGTATAAGTCTCCTGTCTTTAGAGAATATTTCACACAATCTCTTACGAAACATAGTTTCTAAAAATTAGATTTTTATCCTCTGGCAAATAAAACAGCCTGAAATATTTCTTGAAGGAGCAAACAAAAAGGATAAGAGAGAAACATACCTCTGATAGCAATTTTTTATAGAGGATGGAGCATCTGTGCATGGGAAAGAAATATTTCAACAAAATTTTAAGGATCACAGGAAAATCATTAGTACTGTGTTGGCCAAAAAGTAATTGTGGGTTTTAATAGATGGACATACATGTATTGAAATGTAGCTAACTTCATTTTAAACCACAAATTCACTATGTAACTTGACAGCTGACAGTTCAAGCTTGTTTTAGAAAAAGAAAGTGCACGTTTTCCTTCAAGAAGGAAAACACAGAGTGCAAGCTCATAAAAAGTTACATGGTGTGTATGGTGAAGATGCCTTAAAACTACAGCAGTGTAAGGATTGGTTTGCTAAATTTCAGTCTGGAGATTTTGATGTTAAAGATGCACCATGCTCAGGAAGGCCAATTGAAGTTGATAACAGCAAAATGAAGGCATTGATCAAATCCAGTTGGTGTTTGACGGCATGAGACATTGCTGATAATCTTAACATAACAAAATTGACCATTGAAAACCATTTAAAACAACTTGGCTGTGTTGGGAAGCTCATTATTTGGGTACCACAGGAGCTCAAAGACATTCATCTCACTAAGCACGTTGACATCTGTGATTCTCTCTTGAAACATGAGGAAAACAATCCATTTTTGAAACATATGATAACAGGCGATGAAGAATGGATCATCTACAACAACAATGAATGAAAAAGATGGTGAAGCAAGGTGGTGATGAACCAGCTCAAAACACTTCCAAAGCAGATATTCACTGAGGGAAGGTGATGCTGTCAGTCCGGTGGGATTTCAAAGGTATTGTGTGCTTTGCATTGCCTCCAAGGAACCAAGCCATTAATTTGGATGTGTACTGTCATCAACTGGAGAAATCCAATGATGCCATCAAACAGAAGCACCCAGAATTGGTGAATCACAAAGGTGTTGTGTTTCACCATTATAACACCAGACCATGTACAAGTTTGGTCACTCGTCAAAAATTGTTGCAGCTTGAATGGAATGGGTTACCACTTCCACCATATTCACCAGACCTGGCACCATCAGACTGCCACTTATTTCATTCTTTACAAGACGCCTTGAATGGTAAAACCTTCACTGCTGATGAGGACATCAAATTTTTCTTGGAACTGTTTTTTGCTGGAAAAGATAATAACTTTTTTGAGTGCGGAAACATGAAGTTGCCTGAAAGATGGCAAAAGGTAATTGAAGGAAATGGGCAATATATTATTTCATACAGTTTTTGTTTACCATGAAAAATATGCCTTTCCTTTACCCAGAAAATGATGCAATTACTTTTTGGCCAATCCAGTATTTTACCAATGTTGTAAGATGACTCTATGGTAGAGCTTTGGGCTCTGGAGTACTGGTGTTTAAGCACTTCTGAAATGCCTGGGGCTCACGTGGACGTACAGACATCTACATGTCATGTGTCTGAGATGTAAGATTGTTTGACAGACCGGGTCCATGAGACCTGTGAGCCTAAGTCTCATTGGAAGACAGCACAATTCAGGTTTCTTAGTATCCGAGTCTACATAGACATGTCATTTAGCCCCCTGGATCCTGTACACGGCACATAATGTCTGGTAGAAACATTCCCAAGAGGAAGGTGGGTCAGCTGGGGGAAGCAGCATTAGGCTAGAGGCAACCCAGTGCATTGAATTTGTTGCTGTTCTTGGCTCACAGCTTAGAGATCTGTAAGGGAATTTTTGTACCTTAAAGGATGAGATCTTGACCCTTCAAAGAGTAATTAAAGTGTCTAGCTCTACCTGTTGCTGTAATTCCACTATTTGATTTACCCTGGCTGTCACCTGAATAAAGCTAAGGCATGTGCTTTGTCTCTTTGGAGCCCGACCCCGCACTTCTGTGAGCAGCATTTACATACATCCGTATCCTCAGCCTTGCCACTGGGAAAGTGTGTATGAATAAGCTGCATGACAGGGTCATAAATTACATGGAGAGTAGAACAAATCTTGGCAGCAGATCATAGCTGCTGGAGAGATGAGAGCTGTGGCAGACACATGAAGAGAAAAGGAAAGGAAGACTAATATTTAAAAGGAAGGCAGAAATTTTACTACTAGACTAGATTTTACTACTATTTCCACCGAAATGAGACCATTTCTGACCTTGGGAGCAGGCTTCGTCTCCTAATTTCTGTGTAATGTTTTTCTTTTTGTCTAACCTCTCAGGGAAGGATTGATGCTTTAAGACCGTTATAAATTCTGTCATTTATAGAAAAGCCAAAATCAAAACCATAAAGTGCAACTGATTTTTAAGCAGGCCAGAGCAATCCCACAAAGCATAGATACTGTGCATGCCTACCTCTAAATACATGGACTGCAGCTATGTCCTTAAATTTGTGTGTCGGCTTTCATGGTATATGGTCTTAAATATTCTTTCCACATCTAGTGTCCATCACAAAGTCTAAAGACCATTACTGTGTAAAATTAATCTTTTTTTCTTTGAAGTTTCATAACCTTATAACGTCCTTATAAATGTGTTTAGAAACTGCAGTGTGACTTTAATACATGCTTGGAAAACCTTCAAACGGTTACAAATATGCACACACAAAAAAATCTGTGCTTAGATGAGGTAATCCACAAGAGAGTTTCCAGTTAGCCTGTTGAGAACCAGCTATTTCTATATAAATGTCAACGTTAATTAAAAGTCAACACAAAACAGGAAGTCAAAATCCATAATGCTGCATTGGTTATGATCTGAATATACTGATCAAGTCCTACCCCATTACTAAGAGTTTATTCCTGTTCTGGGAGTCAATCGAGTTTTTTAAAAGAAAGAAACAGATACTCCCCTACTGGAGGATGCAGCCCATCAGATTATTTCATATTGAAAGAAACACTTGGAGAGTAATTTTTCAAAGACCTTGTAGGTCCTTGTGTGATTGCTGATTAATAATGGAAATGGAGCATCCTAATCCTTTTGGCATCTGTAAAAATCCCTCCTATGATTTAAGCTCTCCCTCCTTGGAGAGCTGCTGTTGTCTGTGTAGGCTTATACCGTGAATCAGTGAGACCTCATGAGTAAATGTTTGTGTGCTTATGCTCTTAGCTGGCTTTTATGAGTGGTACTAAATGGCTTTTTAGATCCAGTTCTCAGATACTCTAAATATGCCTTCCAACACTGCTGCTTCTATCCAAGCTGCTGGAGGGAATAGGAAATAGCCTGAGCTTAATCCATCCTCAAGACCATCTTAAAGTGATTAATTTGTGGTTGTCACTGAGTGCCACACAGCAGGTTTCACTACTAGTGAGTTTTTCCAGAAATCTGCTTATTTATTACTGCTACATACATTACTACATTTTCTTAGGGATGGAAGAGTATGCCAGTGCATTCAGGGTACACTTCCTTACCTTACTAGTGAGGCATGTACTTGAAAAAGTTCCCAAAAAGACAAAATTAACTTTAAAAACATGCCCCATAGTGTGTCCAGTGTGATGCACACCATTTCTTTTTACGAATGCACAGAGACACTGCAAACATGCCTTGGCTAAGGGTGACTGCTTACATCTTTTAAGTCCTGTTAGGTCAAATTATCTCCTAAATGGTAGACAGAACATAAATAAAATGGTGAACTATGCTCACCTCCTTCCTCAGATATATTATCCATCCTGGGGACAGGATGGGGTAGGAGAGATGTGTTCACACTGGGAAGTCATGGGGATGCTTTAGGTGAATGGGAGTCCCAGGGTAGAGAGCTGGCTGACAGAACGAGGTCCCCCAGATGCTCAAGGTTTCCCTTGTGGGTGCTGCAACAAACATTACTGAAGTTTGTGTTGCCTGCCATGTGAGGCTGAGGTAGGGGAAAAGAGCCTGGTACATCTCAAACTAGCTAGTTGGCATGACACTTATAATTGATGAGTGTCCTTTTATCCTTTCTTCTACTATAGTGTTTAAGGCGAGCAGGAGCTTTGTAAACTGCCAATCCCCACACCACCCTGATGAGAGAAGTTTCCAAGTATGAGGAGGAGAGATTTAGACCTGCCATAGGCTGCTGTGATGAAAGTGACTTGTTGCCTTCTTGCCTATTTGATCCTACATGCTGCCTGGACTTAGTGACCACAGGCAGATAGCACAGGGCTGGGAAAGTGGTCCTGTACACCTCCTGCCCTGTAAAAATTATCTGCTAGATCTCTGAGGGTCCTTTTTAGCACAGCCAGCTGTACCAGATGATCAGCCTCTTCTGCTATGTGGCTGATGGCATTGCCAGTGCAAATTATGTCACTGTGTATGTGACTATGCAATTACATAGTTCTGAGACAAGCGTGTTCTTTTTAATATATGTGTAATTCCAGTGAGTTATGTTTTTAAAGAGGAGATTCACCTCTAGGGAAGGTAACACTTTCTGATGGTCAAATGCCACACTAGGTACCAGTCGCTGATTTGCTTTGCCTCATTGAAAGAGATTTCATTCATAAAACTGAAGTTTTGATGTTGGCTTTAAATCCAAGCACAGCTTCAGGGTGTTTTGATCTGGGACATTTACGTTTAGATTCATACTCAGATTTACTTTCGTATGTCTACTAGATATTCGTGTTGTATAAATTCTGTGTAAATGAAGAAATCATGTAATGTTCATTGGGTGGGAACTACAAGATGACCTTGTTAAACTGGTGATGGAGGAGCCAACAACAGGAACAGCATCGCAAGCATCACCTGTGAGCAAACTTTCCGAAAGTGAAGGGTTTTTGTGGGGAAAAGGTTTGTCAAATGCCCATAACTGCCTGGAAATGGCTGGAAATCAGACTTCAGTCTTTCCTGCTGTAAGGGAATCTTAGTGAGGTTGAAAGCAACTCCCAAGTCCCACAAAGAAGAAAAGAAACTTTTCACCTGTCAGCATTTGCAAGTTGCCAGAGGCAATGAAAGTATAAATACAATAACTCACTGTAGTAGCAACAGCTTTGCAGTGAACTGCACAGTCACCCTAAACCCCATGTTCTATTATAAGGGTGTGCTGAGTATGATGAATGCTTCTGGTTTAAAATATTCCAGAGAGAACATTTTTTTATCTCTCTCCTCTTCCAGATTTCTACCAACTGTGTTTGCATCTAATAGAATCCAGATGCTTCTCAAAGTAAAATTGCTGCTATGTTGCATTGCAAAACTTCTTTTAAAATGAAGGTTGTGACATTTTTAGCAAATGCTCCCTTTCGCTGCAGTGGACTCAGGGCACGAAGCAGTAGATTTTCTGACAGTGAAACACAGACAGAAGGTGTTTATTCTTACCTGCTAACAGTGGTATTATTGCTCTGTGCTGCTTTTGTGGGCAGTTTCTAACACAGCTTGTATCTAATATTTGCAGACAGCTGGATCTTGAAAAACCATTTCCTGAAAACAAGTCTGATTTCTTCTGACATAGTGTATACTTACCTATATGCAGCTCTATGACATCTGAAAAACACTATAGGATGTCAAGACGATCTGAGGAATTAAAATAACAGTGGACACATGGAAATTTGGAGTCATACTTCCAAAGGAAGGCATTTTTTGATACTATGTTAAGGAAGATTATGAGGCATGGTTGTGATGCTTTGCAACTCATTATGGCAGAAGATCAAGCAAGACAAAAAGTGAATTTATACTGGGTATATTATGACTACAGTAATAACCATCTTTTATGGTGGTATCACAGCTTGTTTCCATGTTGTTTGAAAGACCGAAGGCCTATATGTGCAAACCTTGGCATATCTGTCTTAAATCATCTCCACTACCACTACCTTGTCTCCTTGCGTATTCGGTATTGCCAGTCATCCCTGTGCACAGGTACCTCTTCCAGGAATCCTCCCTTAACCACGTGTCTGGTACGTGCAGATTGTCCCCAAGCCAACCGCAATATTAAGAAAAAGATTTCATTTTTTTTAAAGAAATGAAATATTCTGATTGCAAGAACTGGTCGCCTGTGTTCAGAGGGAATTCACATGTGGCCAGATGCTTCTGAAAGCCTGCTTCCCTTTTAGAAACAAATGCATCTCAAATAATCACCGACAGCTTTTCCCTAGGGTTTCTCAGGTCAGGTGCTACATGGAGTAGCATTATGTGAACTATGCTCTTTTTTTTTTTATCCTCAAATTCCTTTCAAGCCAGAAAATTTTATGAGCTCTCCCTTTTGTAAAACTGAAACTTTACAGAGAGAAAATAAGCTTTCAAATTCA
>NW_010198499.1:21291-54941 GCF_000695765.1 Mesitornis unicolor | reverse complement strand
AGGGAAAAAAGTGTTTATTTTGAACGAACTAAATGTACCATTTATGCAAAGAAAAAAGTCAGTGAAATGTTTCAGCTTAAATGTCATGGCAAATTCTAATAATAAATGAAAAAATAGACCAGTTTGATGTCCATGAAAGTTTCTAGTTCTCCTGACACTGACTTGAAGAACAATACTGAGGGAATTCAGGAGGGAAAGATGTTAATGCAAGGATTTTATCCTGCAAAGTATATTAAAGAGCCATAAAACCAGCTGTCTAGTTTGGATGTTGTAAGTGGAAATGACATGAGGCACAATAAACAAAAAAAAAGATGGAGATCTCTGCTCCGCAGATCCTAATGTCAACCACTTAGTTTGCTAATGTGTCTGTGTGTTTGCAAGTGCATGCAGGCTTGTTTTGAAGGTGTTACTGTATGGAAGATAAAGAATATTCAGTGTCTCTAGTGTATCTAAATTTATAAAAAACTTACCCTGAGAATAAACACAAAAGATTAATTGAGTCTTCATAATAACTCGCTGCATTTTAAAAAAAACAACTATTTTTCAAGAACTATAATTTCTGCTTCCAGTTCAACATATGCTGGTCTTCACTGGTGGCACGCAGGTGTGTATAGGTGGACAAGAGTCATGGCTTGTATTTCATACCAGCCATGTAGATTGGTGAACTCCAACTGAGAAGTACAGCTGACCTACAATGTGATGGATGTAAGGGCTTTGCAAGGCTGTAGCAGAGAAAAGTTAGGTCCACAGATTTCACTCGTTATTGTCCTTCAACTTCACATTGGAGATGTTTGTATCCAAAGTTTGAGATCTGGGCTACTTTCAAGTCCATGGCAGAACTCCATCAGTTCTAAGAAGTACAAGACTTCAGTTATTAATCATCTCGACTGCAGAGAGGAATTGGATGTAGACTTGTTTACTGCGGGCACTTGTGATCTTTGGATTACAGGACTGAGAAGATCGCGTGCTCCAATCTTGGGCTTGAATATGCCAAGGCTGTAGACTATTCCAGCAGACGTTGGGCTGAACTTGACTCTAGCCCCTCCTGTGAAGGAGGTGATTGCTTCAGTAACCCTTCTCAGGGCTGCACCTTCCCAGTTCAGAAAGTTTTTCTTAAACCACCAAAGCTGAAAACTATACTAAATTATTCTCTTTGACGACGTTTCCCAGCAGCCTTGGAATTTTTGACATGTTTTCTTAAACATGTCTGTGTACACACTTTAGGGCACTGGCTTGGTGACTATTTTTCATTCTTTTTTTCCCCCAGATAAAACTCACTTCATATTTCATGTCTGCTCAGCTTTCCTACTGCTCCCTTCTAGACTCTTTCCTGTTTCTAGGCAACTTGTTGAAAGGCTGGAGCACCACAATAACAGGAGCAGTATCGCAGCCAATCAGGCAGAGCATGGTAATCATCCTCTGAATATTGCCTACACTATTCTACTGGTTTTCTCCATTCCTGCACCCCAAAACGATAATTGTAATTTTTGCCAACAGCATCTCACTGATTTTTCTATAATCTAAAGTTTTCCTTATCCCTTAATTTATTGCTAGAGTTTTGCTGCTGAGCCACATCAACTCCCTTTATCGCTGAGCAATCTCCACTTGTCTCTATTAGATTTCATGTTATTGATTTCAGAGGTGATGTCAAGGTCATTTTGGAGGTTGACACTGTCCTTGATATTCTTGGAAGTTTTGATGACTTTTGACCACACACAAATGCCCTAGTTATGTTTTATTTATTCTTGACAGCTCTGCTAGCGAACCACTTTTTAATTGGAATAATTTGAATTTTTAGCCTAGTGTCAGTCCCTGAAAAAAGAACATTCACGACTGAAGAAATTCTAAACAATCATATTTAATGCAATCCTTATCCTGCCTTATCTCGTCTTCCTTTTGTTTTTTTAAAGAGATCAAAGAAGTGATTTATACACAGTCTTTATAAGTGAGCGCTAGCGGTTATGTTCAATGTGCTAATAACGTGCAGCAGCAAAAGAGAAATGGAAACTGGATTATGTGGCAAGTGTTTCTTTTTTCCATGCATTCCAATTACTTGCATGTAGCATCCAAATAAATACGTAAAGTTTACATACAGAGCAACAGACAGAACAACTTGCAACAAAAAAGCCTTTCTTTCTGGCTGAGCTGTATAAAAACAGCAGTTCTGCTCCTAATGCAAACTGCAGTTTGTGTGCCTCATGTCCGTGTGTTTGTGTATATGTGTGTCTCTTGAAAACAAACTGGGGTGAATCATATTGGAAGAGCTTCACAGGCCGAGGCAGTTGGCAGAGCCTAGAACAGCAGTCTCACGGAAAAATCAGTTGCCAGCAGGCAGGTAGGGATGACAATTGTTTTCTCACTTGCGTGATTCAGAAGAAGGTTTTTTTCCCCTTTGCTTTATGTTCCTAACCACTTGTGGCTATTCCTGCATTCCCATCAGTATACTGAGGACTGATGATGTTTTTTCGACAACAGGCTTTTAAACACAGATCTATTCGTGATGCTAGTTTAACCACACTCACGCTCTGTATTGCAGCCCATGAAAAATGGGGGATTGTCTGGTAGGTATTCAGTGGGATAACTACATTCCCTTGTGAGAATCTGTAGTGATCTGCTCCACTACAGAAACTAGACTGCCTCAGTACCCATAGCCACCAATAACACAGAGTATGTGATTTCTTCTAAAGATTTTACAGGGAATAAATATTGGCAAAAATCAAGATATTGCCAAGGGTAGGAGACTCCTGCAAGAGAAGCACTCCAGCCTGCCTTTGATAGAAAAGTTGACACAGAAAGAGTTTGCAGGAGCTGAAGCTACTGCCTCACTTGCTCAGTTTTTTGCTACCATGGTGCAATGGAAATTGCAGGTTTTGTAGTGGTGGTGCTTTTTCTGATAAGCATGCTCAGCACCTCGGACCCCCAGGGGTTCCTCTCACGCACCCAGGCTGCCGCTGAGGACGCATCCTCCATCCTCTGACCCACCTCAGCCACCTTTGAGCATGAGATCCTGCTTGCTCCTGTTCCCTTCTCTGGAGCCACACGCATCCTGCCTATCACACCGTCCTGCACTCTGTCCTAATTTTGTATCCTGACTTTCAATTTTGGAGGATGTGCCAGAGGTTATATTGAGCTTTGAGAAACAAAGAAATTACATCTCACTCCTACAGTTGGCTGAAGGATTTGTCAAAGCTTAAAGTGACTGACAGCATTTTGAGCTGCACAGAGGTGTCAGTGGAGGAATTACACCATGTAAACGCTACACAATTAAATAACCAGAGTATTTATTGGCTCTAAGCTTATAGCAGCTGATTGTCCTCTACATTTTTTACTTTTTTGTACTAAACCATTACTTACTGGCCTAAACCCAATCTCTGGAGGAGCAGATTAGCAGGACTATTATGCCACCTTGCCTAATACCCCTCAAGATTTATTCCAGTTGGGAGCTATAAAAAATTATCGCGTAATTTCCTCCAGGTTAGAGAATATGTTGGACTCATTGGCACTCACACCTCCCTGATATCAGGATCTTCATTTACTTCAGGGCTGATGGATGATACTGTAGGAACAGAGATTAACTTGGCCCTTGGTGTATTATGAGTGTGATTTTAAAAGCAGCAAATTTTGCATAGAGTTTAAATGTATAAGCTTGCAATTTTAGAAGACATTTGCTCAGGGTATCCACACTTTGGCTGTCCTCAGCATGTGAAAACCCTCAAGAGAGGCTCTGCAGCCAGGCTGCTGCTGCCCTAATTAATTCTCTTGCGCATTGGCATTTACAAGCAAATAATTTGACTCTCTCTGTTTTATTAAAACACATATTGTAAAGTGCTCAACTAAAGAGGAAATTAAAATTTCCTTTCACACCCAAGACTTTTTCCTGGTAATACAAATACCTCGATATTACAGCAGCCAGCATGTTGTGTAGACAAAGCAGGGCAAAACAATCAGACATACTTCACGGAAAGTGTGATGAAGGCCATTTCTGGAGGCGTGAACTCCTCTTGCTGCAGAGCTGGGGTGAGAGGGGGGACGAGAATAACCTCAGCAGATCTTTAGCTGGTGCACTTTTGTGTAATTGGTTTCAGAGGAACCACTTTTTCTGACACAGCTAAAGTGGAAATCCTCAGAAAGGCTTGCGCCAAGGACCTAGCTATTCATAAGCTGTCTGTTACAGAGCTTTATTTTTAAATAAAGCAGGCTTGCAATGAAGGATGCAGGAGAGAGGCCAAGGGGACATCTACTGCAGCTGTTCCACAGTTGGGATGGGAGATGTGCTCTACACAATGCATTTTGATCAGAGACAGCTCCGTCCTGTAAGATCCAGAAGTGCTTTTATTATTCACTAGAATAATTATTCAGTGGAAATACTTATTCAAGGGAAATAACTACTTATATATGCTTATACTTAAAATGGAGAAAGTGGCCATAACTGGGAGGAATGAAGCAGCATATCCATGCACCACCCGTGCACAACAACATTTACGAGAACAAGAGGGAAACAGCAACTTTCCTGGTTGAAATCACAAGTGAAATAATAAGCAGGCGAAATCCCATTTGAAACCAAGCCAGGGCTGTGGGCTATCACTCCTACTCTTGCGGCAAGTGTGAGGGGTTTTTAAATGACGAGATATGGTCAGTGATGTGGAGTAATGCCTCCTGTGAGAAGCAGGAGGATCCCCTTCCACTGACATCTTCTTCCTCCTCCGGGGACTTATTCTATGTCCTTGTCATGAGGTGACAGTCATCAGAAGTGCTGTCCAATGTCTTATGTGCCTCCTAGGAATCTGTATCTTTCTTTTGCTTTAGCTTAATAGCCATTATTTTTAATTCTTTCATGATCCAAGTGCACTTGAGTGTTGAGTGCTCCTGGGCGAGAATCTTTGGTACTAAAATGCCCTAATGGCACATTTTTCTGTTGGAAGGTAATGCATGCTCCAAGTCAAAACTTTGTACGTAATGTAAGCATAATGTCCACCAGATTTATAGACAATCAGATCCAGAATTTTCATACTGTAAAATACTCCCAAAACTGCAGAAAATCTGATTTTCAAAATTTCAGATTTATGTTACTTTCAAAATTTTAAATAAAATATTCTTTTCGAAGCTGCTATGAAAGTGAAACATGGTTCAGGTTACTTCTGTTTTGCTCAGAATCTTGAAAAGTAGTATTTCTGTTTAACCTGGTACGAAAATAAATGCTGAAATGGCAGGACTTCTGAAATGTTGTCGGTGCAAGTCTGCTCCGATCGGAAAGTCAGATTGCTGGTTTATTAGCTCAAACACAGGTCTGTACTAAGCCTCGCTGATATGCAAGAAATTCCAATGAGTCAGGGCTAACTTTGCCTTTGTGCACAGGTATGTCCTTGATGTCTGTTCAGTGCTCCTTCTGCATTACAGTCCTGGGGAGGCCACCGAATAAAAGCAGCTGCCTCTTCCTCTTAATTTTTCAGAATCTTTAGAGCAGCATGAACATGAGATCCTCTGGGATTTTTCCGTCCTGCTCTATTAAATAGGAGTTGTAATGTGTAGAATGGGGCTGCTTCCCTTGAAACACGTATGGGGTTGTCAGCTCCTGATGTATTCGTGGACTTCTGTCTCACTCACTTGCAAAAACTGCTGTATTCCCCACTGAGGGAAGCAGCTGGCAGTTCAGGAGTGGGCTGATTTGAAAAATAAGGATGGAATGTGCTCCGAGCTTGGGTGGTGGTAATGGTGGTTTGGATCGAAGGTAGAGCAACTTTACCTTCTTAATCATCCTGTGTTTGCTTAATTATCCCAAAGTATGTCTTTCATTCCCCTGCCCTCTCCGAGAATGTGAGATGGACTTGTTTTAAGCATTAGGAAGTATGAAAGATGAATTTCCTCTTAATTTAACATGTTTCCAAGTTGCGCACTCTCTCTTCAGAACACAGCTGCTTTGACTGCTGGTTTTTGTTTGCTTTTCTTCCAGCAGTGTTGTCTTTCTTTGGCCTGTTTTTCCATCTTCTCCTCCTCCTCCTCCTCTTCTGAGTCATATGTTGACACTCAATGTTGGCTCTGGTTGTTAGAGTGGGGCATTGTTGCTGCATATAGTTACAAAGAGGGTTTATTTTCATGTTTGGTATGTGAATACCAAAATTCCCTTCCCTTCTATTTCTTCGAAGTTAGGTATTTAGTGTCAAG
Source organism: Mesitornis unicolor (assembly GCF_000695765.1). Lineage (NCBI taxonomy): Eukaryota > Metazoa > Chordata > Aves > Mesitornithiformes > Mesitornithidae > Mesitornis > Mesitornis unicolor. Next base: position 48,779 of record NW_010198499.1, on the reverse strand, counting down.
ATGTCCAGCTGGTGCAAGTTCACTTTCACAGAGCTATTCTAGTGCGCACCAGTTGGAGTTGATGGAGATGGCTGACACTCTGTGAATCAATTTTTCCTGTTTTCAGCCAGGACTTACCTCCTCTGAAGGTAGATAGACTGATCCCAGTGGAAGCTGGCATCACAACTATGGAAGGTTCCTTTTATATGAGTGTCTTGCTGCCCAACACGTATTACAACATGATGCGCTGCTGCGGCAGCGGATTATTTATAGCCTCTGGTTGGGATAGGGAAGAGGATCGTGATGCGCTGCTGCGGCAGCGGATTATTTATATCCTCTGGTTGGGATAGGGAAGAGGACCATATGTGTATCCTATGTTGAGGCATATATTGTGTCCTGGAGTGACACGAAACTTGATTTATTTTTTCTGAAATGTCCTCACTCTCCTCCATAGCCGTGTTTTGAGCGCTGCATGAATGCAAAGTGTTTCCAGTAACATGCAGATATGGAAAGCCGTGCCCTGATGTCAGGTTGTAAATGGTGATGGAAGATAGCTGAGAACTGCGACTGTGTAATGGCATGACCAAGACACTGACTCCCATCTCAGGGTAGTTCAGCTGGCAATCTTGTCCTGATCCTTGGACATTTTTGGAAGACCTTAGTCCCTGCAACCACAGGAATGCAGCTGTATCAAGCCACTTCTGTGCAGTGGGATAGTCTCTCCTAACTTCTTTCCTGTTACCTTTCTTACTACCCTTACTGGTATGAAGACATCAGTGGTGAGAGACATGGTTGATGAGTTTACAAAACAGCACTTAAGATTTCATAGAAAAATAGTTTAAATTGATGAACAGTTCTTAGATGACAGTGGTTTATTCTTGCCCCATCATTTTAGGCTTCATAGTGCTAGATGAAAGTGAACATGCTCTCTCAGCTATTAGAGAACAATGGAACTTTTTAATGCAACTTTTTTCTCCTTTAATCATGTGCTTTGTTTTTAGAAGGATTTTTGGCCTTTCTATTCTAGTGTTATTCTTTCCTCTGTACTCTTCCTTCTCTAGGTGATGGCTCAGTGTTGCGCAGTTATTACATCGGTCTTCACTCAGAAGACAGTGTGCAATGAACATGGGTTGTGACTTGCTAATAAAGATGGATGAATCGGTGTTTATTTTTTGAGAGAGAAACTGTGAGCCATTTCTTCAGCTCGAAACAGAACTGATTTTGCTTTGATGGGTTTTGTGACCCCTTTTCTTTGTTTTCTGCAGGCATCTGTCCAACCATTTTTATTTACAACAGTATAGTCATGGAAAAGAGCATGTCTCAAATATGGAAAGGAAAAAGTGTGACACCCTCTGAAAGCATTTGCTCAGCTGTTTTGGAAGTTCTTTGTGGGTGTTGGAGTGTTTTAATCATTCGGTAGAAACAATGCCATGTAATTTAGCAGTTCAGAGGCCATTTACACAGCCTACTCACTATTCTAAGGCTGGAATACATTCAGCTGGTCTTGACCACCAAAGATCCACTTAATTCCTCAGAAACTTGCATTATGAAGTTGGGTGGTTTCGTTAACGTTATTTCTAAATGGAGCTCTTGCTGAGTGGCTTACAAGCGACTCACATTCAGAACTACTGTCATACAACATTTTATTCCCCTGTGAGTCTTTTAAAGAGTATTTTGTAAAATGCTTTACCATCAGTTCTTACATAGCCTAGATTTAAAAGACAGTTTGTTGTAGAGGAAGTGATTCAATAACAGGAGAAAGAATCCTGAAGAGATAGATCCACACAAATGAAATAACAATCCTGCACTGGAGTCAATTAGGCAGAGGAGAGGTACAAATGAAAGTAATAAAAGGAGTCTCTGGGGAGGACCAAGTCAACATGAGATCAGAGTGGCAGGATGAGCTGAGTACACTGGAGATCCTTAAAATCCAGGGAGTGACTCTTAATTAAATTAAACGCTGGATGAATGGCTAGGAGTATAAAACCAGGCAATGTGTCTGAAAATGGGGGAGATTTGCTCCCATTTCTTGCAGCAAGAGATGCTGTTCATGGATGTGGGATCCTTACAGGTTTCTGAGAGCAAGGATTTGGGAATTTGCCTTTTATAAGTCAGAAATTTTTCCAGATAAGGAAAAATGCTAAACACTTTCTGTAGGTGAAGATGGGTGAAATTGCTGGAAGGAAAAAAACCCGAGGCGATAATATATTGCTTTCCAACCACAGGACATTAATCAGAGTGCTCAACTAGGTAGCTAGTGATCAATAGAAGCAAGTAGGGTTTTATTTTAAAAAGTGCAAGGTGATCAGAGAAAAGACTGGGTTTATCATTCTTTGCAGAGAAACATTCAGACACAAAGGGCAGTATTGGTAGCAGAGAGGAAAAAAGGTGGGGAAAGATTTGTAGGGAATTTTGTTGAGACAAATAGGTAGTGAGCTTAATGCTCTGAAAAAAAGTATTGTTTAAAAATATAACACACCAGCTAGAATTAGATGGCCTCTTGTGAAATGCTGCTTCCTAGGAAAGCTAGTCACAAGTGTTTCTCCAGCAACAGGAAATCATTATATAAATCATTGCAATATTTATTTTTCAATTCAATGATACACGGGGTGATCTGCTTTTCTAGTATGTCTATACTGCACTGTATTAAATAAGTGGTCACGCTCTCAGCAGCTGTTTTCCATGCCTCCCACTTCCTAGGATAAAACATGATATTATCTGTCTATATACTCATACCATAATATGAAACTATAGCATATTCCACATTTCAGCCTCCCTGTGATAAATTCTGCTTTGCCTTGATTTGAGTCTTTCTACCTTGCAAGGACAGGCATTTAAAGAGAGAGTCATGTCCCTGAGAAAGATGAGGTTGGTTTACACATTGTGAGAGCATTTTAACTGTGTTGCCTACGCTTTGTTTCCTTAAACGATCATACTTCTCTCCCCTCAACTTCTGAACCCACTGACTAATGCCAACCGACTTCACCAGAAGGGTAGGAACGTCAAAGATAATTTTGTTTCTGTAAGTACTGGCAATAAATTGTTGAGTAGGAAAGAGAGAGATCTTGTGACTGAGAGGAAAGATTGAAGTGTGAGTTCAGATGTAAGTAGGCCTGAATGTGCCCAGGAGAGATGTTGTGAAAGCTCCACTAATGGAGAAATGATTGAGAATCCACGCATCCGATGGGACTCGGTAGCAAACCAGCTTTTGATGCGTGCTGAAATAGTAAAACTAATTGGGGGTGCTTTTGACTTGTGGCCTTTGAATTTGTAAGGTTCTCTGTTCTGCTTTCCTCTACAGTGGTTTTTTAACCATGAAAGTCTACATTGTTCTATATCTCTGTGTCTTTAGAAGCTGAGCTGTTAAGAAAAATGCCAGATAGATTGAGATTAATGGTAAAATTAAAGGTGTTGACAGCAGAACAGAAGTCTTTGGAGAATCTTGGATCATAACAGTATGGAGGCCCAGAGGTGAAGTGCCACAGGAACTCTGTGAATCTATGAACTCTGGGGAAACAATTTCATGGCTATTATGCTGGGTAGGATTGAAAGAAAAAAATATGGTTCTGTATATACACTTTTCTCCATTTCCATATACCTTCCCATCAACTGATTTATTCCACTGCCTCCCTGGATTAATTCTGAGGTCTCTTTGTGCTACCTGAAATAGCTCAAGTGGCTTTAGAGATACTAAAAATTTGCCTGGGCAAAGCCTTGAACAGCCTGATCAAAGCTGTCCCTCCACTAAGAGGGGGCAGTTTTCCACCAGATGACCTCCAGAAGTCCCCTCCAACCCATGTCAGCCTGTGAATCTGATGCTATGACTCTTGTGACACTGCTTGCTCACTGCAGAACACCGTTTGAAGATGTTTGCAAGTCTGGCTATCAAAGAGAAAGTCAACTACTACTGGCAAAGCAGTCTCGTATTGAAAATCTTCTTTTTTTCCAGTTGGTGTCAATCTGTTGAAAAACAGGCAGAAATAAGGCTGAAGAATTGAGTTGATGTATGCAATCGGATGACTTGCAGGCATCTGATGCCCTGTAACTAGAAGACTTGGACAGCTTCAGGGAAATTGAGGCCAACAGTTTCCTCCAGATCTATGTCTGGGTGCAGGCAATGTTGCTGAGGGCAGGAGGCTGCTGGGGGTGCCAAAAAAAAGATCACGGTCCTGCTACGCACTTCCTTATGCCAGCATCTTGAAAAGTGAATGGCTGAGCCTGTTATTTCTGCTGAAGAGGAAATTAGGAAATGGGGTTTAGCTTTTATGGGAGGCAAGAGTCTGTAATAACGTCAGGCCTTTTCCTCTCTGGCCACGTTTTATTCCCTCATTCTACATAGATATTGAGCTTTTCAAGTTTTAGAGGGAAAAAAGAGACCTGGAAGATTCCTACAAGTGTTTCTGGCTCCAAATTCATTTTTATCTTGAAGATTTAAAGGAAGCCCATAAAGAGAAATTTAGAAATTAGATAGGCCCTAGAAGAAATCAGAGATTTCAAAGAGTTGTGTCTCTCAGCCAACCGACTCATGAGTCAGGCACTCTCAATCCATGAAGCTGGCTTAGCTGTCATGACATTTTTGAATACAATAACTCCTATTCTTCCCCCCTACCAGGTGTTTTTTGGTGATATCTTTAAAGATGTTACATTAGACTCATATTTTATTGTGTATCTTAACAACGGGAGCGGGAATTTAACAACAGGACCCATATTTTACCAACAGGGACAGGAACTTCCTAAGTATATTAAGTGGGTCTGGAAATGTTATGCAGAAGCTGGGGCGTTAAGAAAAATAACAAAATGTTGAAAGATCCATTAAAAATGGCAAGAAATAGTAACGTTTTTCTTGCAGGCATTCTCTATTTTGCTGTCTGAGAGAAGTGTGACAAACTGGGCTCCAAAGCGTCTCTGTCTGACCAGGGCCTCTGATGTTTTAATTATAACCGAGACTAAATGCCTATTTCCAAGATAAACTTCAACTCTCTTCCATGGCGTGGTAGGGGGTGTTACTAAAATAATATACCCACCAACTAAAATGAGGGAGAACAGGGCGGAGAGGACACATGCAAGCTCTTGGTGACTGTGAGGAAAAACGCTGACTGAGAAAACTTCTCTGTGTAACTTCATTAGACACGAAGCATCGGCTCCTGTAAATCATAATTAGATGATGCTGAAGTAGTCATTTTGCATTGCACCAAATGAGTCACTGGCCTCAGTCCTCCCTCTGGTGAGGATTTCCTACGTTCTCCTGGAAATGATCATTACTGCAGATCTGCAGATACATTTTCCTTTCAAAGCCCTTTCATATGTGCAGGCACAATGTGGGCACCGTATGCAACCTTCATTTGGCCATTCTTACAGCACATTCTGATAGAGCATTATTTCTGTCTTCAGATTAGAAACATAACAAACCCCTCTGTAGCTTCCATGATCCATTGACCCTGGAAAATCTACAGATACTTAGGCTTTACGTCACTGCCCCACCATCTGACTTTTTCCTTATGGCAATGGGATACTTTGGGGGTTACACAAGGAAGAGGTGAAGTGTTGATACCTTTGCTGCCACCAAGGCCACAGTCATGATTTGTGTAGGTTGTCTTGAGCTATTGCTCTTCGAAGGTAGCTGCTGCTTTGGTTGAAATGCTAATGTTTCCCTCTGAGGCTGTGCAAAAAAGGAAGATTGTGATATAGCTGCTAATGGAGAAGAGAGTGGTGATTGTTTGGTGTTCCCAGGTCCAGGAGCTGGGTCTGCTGCCGTACCCTGCCTGGGAGCTGTCTTTGTGTAAGATGTGACTGCTATCAAACAGGAGGCTGCCACACCTACACCTGGACACATCTGTGTAGTAGATGATGTGCAATGCTCCTGGACCTGTAACCTGGAAATATTGTCTGCAATTCCCTTCCAGCCGTGTAATCATCCTTCACTCCACTGAATCAGGGTGAGTTTTACCATTCACCTTCCTGGAAGCAGGACGTGTTGCTTAAGGAGTGATGGTTAGAACTATGCAGAAGAACAAATAAAGCTGTTTTTCCTACATTTTCCTGGTAGATTTCTCTTTTCCAACTTTTCTTAGTGGGAGGATAATTAAAAAGCTGGCTGTACAGCTGTTTTCTTTTGTAAATGAAGGATGAATGTCCACAAATTACAATTTAATTTGGCCACACCCTTTCTGTAACTGAGTAATAATTAAAAACAAATTGAAAATGTATTGTTATAGAAATAAGAGAAACACTGATGTTTCTAAAGGGTTTGATTGGAAACAAATACATAGATTGGATTAAAAATTAATAGGATGGTTTGTTTAACGTAATTGCTGAATTGGATGAGGAGTATGATTTGAAACTGAAAGCCCCTTCCTGTTATGATCTTTTGCTTCTGATCTATTCAGGAAAAAACTGGCTAGAGTTTTCTGATCAAAGCAGAGTTTTTTTGGAAAATGCCAATTTACCTCAAGCCCACATTGTACAATTTCGGGGGACAAACCCCTGTGCAGCAGTGAGACAGGGCTCTGTTCATGGCAGGAGACCTAGGGAGCACAGTTGAAAGGAGGGCGGTGCAAGAGGGACTGACTCCTTCCCTCTGGAATCCAAAATTTCAGCATGTACTGGGCAAAATTTGAACCAAAGTAAGTTTTGAGATTACAGGATCCTTTTAGCTGTTAGAAAAGGAAGGGGGGGAGAAAAAACATCGGTAGCTATCAGCCATTAGTCCAGCGATTGTGAACAGCTGTGGCAGAAAGCTGATGCTCATTAGCTCATTACTGGGGTAGTAACGAGAGGAAGGGAGGGAGAGAGAGGACTGCAGGGGAGTCTTATGGTGTGTACTGAGTGATTGCTGCTTGTACTTCTTTAAATGAAATAGAAGGTTGAGTCTCTATTAGGTAGCTCTGGAGGTGCAAAGTTTGCAGTGGATGTTGGCTCTGTGCTGCTTGGAAGAGGTCTGTTTGGTTTTCTATTTCTTGACTCAACTTTGTATTAAGCTTTCTCCAAGCTTGAAAGTGTGAAAAGTTGCTACACAGGACTGTCCTCTTCTGAGGAAGTCTGCTGCTAGGAGGGTGCTTTGTCTATGTGTGAAGGAGGTTTCCTAGATGCTGACAACTCTGTTCTATTCTAATTATGGCCTGCTACCTGTAAAAGCTAAAAAGCCTTACGTGTAGTTGAGCTGACTCTTTAAATCTCCCTTTTGCACAAGGGGACGTTTAAAATGAGGAATAGTCACTGTTTAGCTGTTTTCAGTGCTGCTTGTGCTTTCTGCTACTAATCAATGGTTACTGGAATAAACTCTTGTATTCCTTTTGCCCTGCTTGCTTTGAATAGCTCTGTAGTGTGAGACTGGCTAGAAAACCCTATGAAAGACCAAGCAAGAAGGTTACTTAATGTGATTTTTGTGTGTGTATGTGCTCTCTTTCAGCATTGTGCTCTTCTGTTCTGAACTTGCATTAAATGCCAGAAAATGGTCTGATACTGCTCTGGGCCTGGGTGGAGAGAACAGCCTCAATGTGTACAGCAGGTAATGCCTTTCATTTACCAAGTTGTGGGTATTCTTTGTGGGTCTTTTGGTCTGGTTCACTGAGTTTTACAGATAAGACAAATCTTCTTGGTGCTGATGAGCAAGTGAGTGAAAAAGAAGATGTAGCAGTAGAAATACAGGTAATCTGAAACAGCTTTCCATATTGTCATGTGGAGAAATTGAGAGCATTCATAGTACAGAAGCTTAAAGACAGCATCTCCTTGTGTGTGGGAAATAAGCAAATGGACAGTAAATGATGGACCATGATGAAGGGATACTGATTCACCTGAGACATTGCTGAGAAACAGCATCACAAATAGTGGGGGGGTTTTCTTGCTTTTTCCCTGGCCAAGGTTATGGAGTAGTTTTCTCTGCACACTTCAGTGTTTGAAAACTTCCTATCAGCAAAGAGAAGAGTAGTGAAATCTACTTTTTCTCCTAAAAAAATAATTTTTGCTTCAGTTTTGTGGCCCTTATGACAAGGAAACAAATTTTTAAGAAGAAAACGTGTAGGGTGTTAATAGGAGGTTACTGTATTTTGTCAGTTATCCCAATTTGAGTGTGTTTTGGTGGTTTTTCTTTTCCGTTTTAAAAACGCTTCTTTGTTCTCATATGAAAATGGTAAAAGTCTTGTTTACTTATTTGGGGAAGTGTTGATATTTCTGCGGAAAACGTTGAGAGTGCTTTTGTAAGGAGGTCTAGACAGGGTGATATTTCCCTCTGAGCAATGCACAGAAACACAGCCTGAGACAAAGCCTGGCTTGTGTATGGAGTATGGCACAGATAGCAGCTGCAAGCAGTTAAGGGTTAGAGGAATCCTTTCATAGCTGCTGTCTTCTCCCCTCAGACCCACCCATTTCTTACGCTCCTATTCCCTGGGGAACAGGCAGAGTAAGGTATTAATGTAAAACAGTATTTCTTCTTATTCCTGACGTTAACAATCTGTTTTGGGAACAGTATAGATTAAATTTAAATAGATAATGGTCTGGGAAGGCGATACTTGTGAATAATCTCTTAAAAATGTAGATAATGCGGGTACTACTAATTCCCCAAAAGCCTTTAAAAGTTCTTCTCCTTGTCTGGATAGTTTTACAACTAAGGAAAGTAGGAAGGTTTTCTGGTGCTCTTGGTGTTCCTTACAAAACGTACTTTCTTTTGTGTGCCAGTTTCTCAAAGCCAGGTATTGCTTTAGTCTTGAGACCGCTTGGATTTGTCAGCCAAGTCCTTTCAACTTCTGTTAGAAACAGTTGTTCGTTTGAGGCAAGCCTGCTCCTTTAGCCTTTTTCCAATACCTTGAAACAAATGGTGGTTGGCCAATTGTCAGAAACAGCCATTCTCCTAAAAGTGTGAGAGAAGGGGGCAAAGGCAATGTATTGTTTTCCCCATGCATCTGGTGCTCACACCCCTTGTCCATCCCACTTTTCCTGGTGAAAGAGCAGCATTGCTCCTCTAAGGCATGTTGTCAACCTACAAGGCATGTTTTGAGTGCGGGATGAGCTGGATAATCTCCATCTGGAGTATCTGTGAACACTGAACTGTGGTGGAAAGTCTTGTTCAAGTTAATGATTGTTTTCTGGTGCTGTATTTGCCTATGGTTGTGGCCATATAAGCTGATGGGATGTTTACCTCAGAATTTATTGATTTTGGGGAAGTGCTATAGTCTAACCTAAAACATCAACCCCTATGTACCACAAAGGTGTAGGATCCCTCCTGGAGACTTCTGGCCTTCCCCTGCCTTGCTCCTACCTTCTACAGCTCTGGCAAGGCTGTTGGGTGCTCAAGAAGTGAAGTATGAGCCGTTGTCATGCTGAGTTTCATCTATTTAAACTGAAATATCATATAATGGTACTTAAATAACGGTGTGTGCAAATCCAAATTCTTGCATTTTATTTGACTGCAATCATCCATGCCTTTGGGCTTCACCCTGCAGTTCTCTCCTGTGGTAAAATGAATCCTTTGACCTGCTGCTGGGATGGTGGTGGGTTATCAGGTTTGTTATCTAAAGCAGTGTTCAGCTCACAGCTCGGGGGTGTTTCAAAGCTTGATATAACTTTATTTTTTAACTAGCTGAGAGCCCTGTCTGTGGCGAGAGTCAGTTTAGAGTATCTTGAGTACAGGCAGTAACTGGCTAGAATAACAGGATTAGAACTTGCACTATTTCTGCAGTGATGGCAAACAGTAAAATCTTCCTACCAGCAGGAAATCGGGAATTTGGGCCATCGTGATCCACCATACTAACCCCTCTCCCTGCTGCTGCCTCTGACTTTACACCCATCCAGTGGATATCTCATTTTCCAAACAGTGGCTGAAATCCATCATCTTTGTACTACATCAACAGCACAGACAGAAAAGACTGGACACTGTGGCCAAATATTTCTCGTTTTCCTTCAAATTTTTTGTATTATCCCAATCTTAACACTACTGTCACTAAATCTGTATATCTCTTTTCTCCTGGCCAGCCCTTTGTTTTTGCTTTGACGTTCTTTCTGGCTCATTTGCTGATTATGCAAGTAAAATATCAAAGTTACATTTTCTCCACTGGATTGCTGCTTTTGAACAAACATGACAAATTCCACTCACTGGAAAGTTACCAGTGCAATTAATATTTTTTTGGTGCATGTGTCTGAAATCTACCTCTTGGAAGCACTTCATTCTCTATTAAATACAGGAGTGTAGAACAGTTGTGTTTGCCATAACTTCTTTGAACATAGTTATTTTAAGGACTTCTCCCAGGGTGTGGGCTTTGTGTCTGCTCTCCTGCAAATATTTTACCACCAATTCCCTGGTTCCATGTGAAAGTGCAGTGACTACAGGAGCTGTTGTTATTAATGTGCATAATGCCATAGTTTACTAAGTAGGAACTGCTTATATGAGTGAACATTTTGCTGATTTTAATCCTAAGTTACCAAAAAAATCAACCATTTATTAAATTTTAAGTATCTCTTTCAAAAGACTGGATGCAAATATGATTCATGGACACATAGAGAGAGTATTTCTCACCTGGCTGAAACACCCAGGGAAGGAAATTCATGGCTTCAAGGGAGATGTTGCCCAGATAATTACCACTCTGAAGTATGGCTAGTAGAAACTGAGATTGGTAGCTTTATAAACTATATATTTATAGTCTTGACTTTATTTTCCTTCATTGGTTGATCTAAACTCTTTTATGAGGTGGGGAAACTGTGAAAATGAGGCTGAAGCTCAAGCAAGGAAGAGAAGCTGGGGTCAGTTTTAAGGAGTATAAAGCACTTATTGCTGAACATTTGTTGACATGTAAGTAATGCTGTCTTAGAAGCACGGAGGTGATGGTCACTACTAGTCATGTCTGTAATCTGCTGACTCCTCTTCACAGGGTGCATGGTTCAACAGAGCTTTGTGATAACAGGCAGGGAGGCAGACTCTTGAGAGCAGATGTGGTAGAATCACAGAATATTAGGAGTTTGAAGGGACCTCCAAAGCTCATCCAGTCCAATCCCCCTGCCGGAGCAGGAACACCCAGATGAGGTTACACAGGAAGGCGTCCAGGCGGGTTTTGAATGTCTGCAGAGAAGGAGACTCCACAACCTCTCTGGGCAGCCTGGGCCAGTGCTCTGATAGATTTGCTGGTAGAAAACCTTCTGACAAAGTTTCCACACAAAGAAAATTTTTTTTAACAAACTCAAAACTTTTATGGTAAAACGCTGGCAGCAGTGTAGCTCTGTTATATAAGCAAATGAAGATGAAGGATTTCATTTCAGAATAATGCTTTCACTGAAAATATGTTGAGTTATACCATTATCAAACTTCAGAACACCATTGTTGGAACGAGTCTTCACAGTTTTATTGAAATAGAATGATTTTTTTTTTATGCCAAGAGATATTTTCCTGAGATAGCAATTTAGTTGTTGAAATGCAAAACTTCTCTAATCTGTAGTGGAAAACTGCCTTGGAGGTTTTCAGTAAAATTGAAATGTCAGTTCCTATGTCTCTAATTGGGAGTTCTGAGTATGTCCAAAATATAGAAGGAAACCTTGAATGGCAGGGCAGGAAAAACAGCAAACCCTGTTTGAAATGTATACCTTCAAGAATGTGACTTTCATGAATTGGTTCCTGTGTAATCAATGGCCGGGTACCATGATACTGGGAGTAGTTCCCAGAATCTCATTAGAAGTTGGTGGTGGAACTGGAACTGTAGTCTGCTCCCTTTAGAGAGCCTCAGGTCCATATCTGATGAGGTGACATAGGGATTTGAAACTTCTAAAGCTTATTCTAACTTAATTAGCTGTCTTCAGGCTACGTTTACAAACAGCAATGGAGAAATAAGTGTCTGTGAAAATGACTGGGGGAGAGTGGAGTACAGAGAAAGTGGTCTGTTGACTTGTAGGAGTGGGCTGGGGACTTGCTGTGCTAGGGAAGGCAGTGTGGAGGCTAGCTCAAGCACTCCTCAAAGTGTTGGGTGTCAATGCTGTGGATGCGAGTTAACCTTTCAGTTGAGCTCCTGCGTGGCTGAAGCTAGGGGTATATTTAATTGTTGAATGGAGACTGTGAAGATGACATCTATAGAAGGAAACAATTTAAGATGCTGCTGGAGTGGTATTATGAAGGTAGGAAGTCCCATGGGGATGACCAATGAAGTCCAGCTCTGTGGAAACTGTGAGGAAGGTCTCAAAGGTAAACAAAAAGAGGCAGACACCTGAAGTGAGAAACCTCCAGGCTGGAAGCCTCTATTGCTGTTGAGGATTGCTGAGCACTGCTCCCCATGTCCCTCTCCCCATCTAGCACTTGTGTCCATGGCCTGTTGCCCCAGGAGCTGTGCTCTTAAAGCAGTCTTTCCTGAGGCATGACCAAACCTATCTGTTAGGAATGCTACTAACTGGAACCAATGCTGTGTGACTTCCTCCTTTTCCAGCTGTAGGATGAAGGTGCTGGCTGTTGCCTCATCCCAGAGCAGCTGACTGATTCTGTTCCAGAGCATCATGGGGGGCAGCAAAGAAGAAACACTTCAGCTGTGCTGACTAAAAATCAGACTGCTGAATTGTCACCAAAACATGGAAGGAGAGATAGGAGCCTGGCTTTGCAAACCAGCCTCCTGCTGCCTTTTAATGGTTGGACTTGAAAATCTTAAAGGTCTTTTCCAACCAAAACCATTCTATGATTCTATGATTTAAGTATTGCAAGTCAGTGCTAAGGAGATAATTCCTTTACTTAAAATATTCTGTAGTGTATCTCTGTCTCCTTGGCCAGCTGTCTGCTCTGGTCACTGCTTGTTTTAGGTCGAAAGACTTCTTCCCTCTTTGACAGCTCTCTCCAAGAGGTCAGCTGTAGGGTTTGATAGTTAGAGAAGCAAGGTTCATTGCTGGTTCCCAGAGAATGACTACTTGCTTTGAGGGAATAAAGCCTATTTTGGCAGGATGCTTTAGCAGCAGACTGGATCTTTCAACTACCGCCAGACAAAAGACAGTTGCTTAATAGTAATGACAGAATAATGTGAACAGACTGAAAAAGGCAGGAGAGATTTTCTGTTTGAATAAAAGGATCTCAGCCTCCTGGGTTGTGATGTCCTCATGTCACACTTACCACATAAGAGGCAGTAGTAGATGAGGTAGTTGGATTGCAGGCACAAATTAGAGTTCTGAGACTGTTCTTGCTCTTCACTGTAGTCCCCAGAAAGCCAAGTTAATAGCAGAGCTCTGTGATGCACAGGGAATGGCATGTGTTGAAAGGAGTATTTGTTACCTGGGAAGTAGGAGATGAGTACTGCTTTCTTGCTGATGCTGGGCTTTTCAGACATAACTGGAAAGCAATGCTAATACATCTTACTGATGTTTTGACAGTCACAGTGTGGGAAGAATCTTGTACCTCTGGGTCATATGAATAAGCCATGAGTTGTATTCTCCCTTCCCTGTCCTCAGCTTCTCCAAAAGAGCTTGAAATAGATAGGAAACCTCTTGAGGCAGAGGGAGAAAAGATAATTTGTCCTAGATCACAAAGTAGGTGACAGACTGGGAATGGACCTCAGAAATCTTGCTTTACAAGTCAGTGTCTCCTCTGTCTGCCATAGAGCTGTGTGTTAGTATTGGGCTAAGAAAATAAGATCTCAGTGCCCTCCAATACTCCTAGTGATCCTTGCCTAGAAACAGCATTTTCTACCTCATTTTGCCCTGGCTATGCCCTGTACTGAGTGCTGTGAAGAGGGTGGAGTAGGTCCTGATGACAGACCTGCAATAAAATGTTTCCCCACATCCAAAGTATTGGCACTTGGCTGGCTCTGGGTGGAGTTTAGGTCACCAAAACAAACCAGTTCTACTGGGACCAGGGCTGATGGGACCACTCTTGCAAGACTTGGATGTAAATGTCTGAGTGTACTGAATGCAGTCAGTAAAGGGCAAAAGTTTGTCAGCGTTTGGATCGAGCCTTAAATGGTCACATCAGACACAATCCGCTCTGTCAGGATCATAAAACCATGTTAATTCCTTGTTTGCCAGCTCTTGATAAAAGAGCAAAACTGTCATGTAAATTCCTTGCAGATAAAGCTGTGTTTAAGCACTTTCGCTCTACAGTTTGGTGCCTTTTATAAACTGTGCAAAACTGATTACTTTGTTGCAGCAGACACAACTTCAGTAGATAAATATTATTTCTAAGTGGTGTAATGGTGGTTTGTTACCCTAACATTCAGGCAACTCGTACTGGTCTGCTAGTTAAAATAGTAGAAAATAACTTCTTCCTATTTTCTTTCAAGTTTCTGAAACTTTCAGGATTGTATTTTCAAGCATGTGTGGAGCTGGTTACTGAGAGTAGAATAACTCACTGGGCAAAAACCAGTTTCAGTAATGATTGAGGATGGACTCTGCTCAGAAAACCCGGAGTTTGGCTTTGCTTGTAGGAGAACTCGTGCTCATCCAGTTTTTCACAGCATCTACAAACTATTGCTGTGCTGTTCTGGGAACAGATGTTCTTGAGTGAAGGTGCTTTTTTGTTCCTATTCTCTTTTGGAAAAGCTTTGAGAAGGAACTCTCTCACCTTCTAAAAGCCAAAAGTAATCTTGCCTATTCCAAGTAGGCAAATGGAAAAAATGTTAAGATTCAGTGCTTGTGAACGTCCAAATGGTTTGCCTCATGTTCTGCGCTGGACATGGCTAATATTTGAAGTGAGAAGCTGTCTGACTGTTACAGGTGTGTTTACTTCTTGTCACCAAACTATTCTGGACATGGCTAATATTTGAAGTGAGAAGCTGCCTGACTTACAGATGTTACAGGTGTGTTTGCTTCTTGTCACCAAACTATTAATCCTAAATTGTTTTCTCTTGACCATTTTTTGATGAGGATGGGAAAATCTATTGCTACTCTATTGGCCCCTCACTATAAGAAGGATGTTGAGATTCTGGAGCATGTTCAGAGAAGAGCCACAAGGATGGTGAGGGGTCTGGAGAACAAGCCTGATGAGGAGCGGCTGAGGGAACTGGGCTTGTTTAGCCTGGAGAAGAGAAGGCTGAGGGGAGACCTCAGCACCACCTACAACTGCCTCAAGGGAGCTTGTAGAGAGGTGGGTGCTGGTCTCTTCTCCCAGGTGATGGGGGATAGAACAAGGGGAAACGGCACCAAGCTGTGCCAAGGGAGGTTCAGGTTAGAGATAAGGAGGAAGTTCTTTACTGAGAGGGTCATCAGAGGCTGGAACAGGCTGCCCAGGGAGGTGGTGGAGTCACCATCCCTGGATGTGTTTAAAGTGCGAGTAGATGAGGTACTTAAGGATATGGTTTAGGGGGTAGACAGGAACGGTTGGACGTGATGATCTCAGAGGGCTTTTCCAACTGAGCGATTCTGTGATTCTGTGTACTTGTAAGTGGGTCCTCGCCTCTCTTTTCAGTGCTTTTAATTTTGGGTTTGAACATGCAGTGAGCCACCAGACTCAGTGCAAGCCTGACAGTGAAAGTAAATGGTAGGTACAAAACCAGGCAGAAATGTGCCAGAGGAGTTAAACATCACTGGAAAATGTTGGATGGGATGAATGCAAAAAGCTTCAGTGGCATTCCAGGAGAGCGGGGAAGAGAAATAAGTCGCATCAAGCATAAATTTATTTTTATATAAAAAAAGTAATTCAAAGGGGCTGGAATATGTTAAGAGGACTTCGTTGATTAGAGTCGATGCATTTAGCACCAAACACTAAAAGCGGCTGATCACATATGATATTGACTTGAGTTTGTCACAAAACCCAAATGGTTAAAATAACTCAAAGTCTGATGCTGACTTCTGAAGCTTTGTTTTCAGTTTAGAGTTTTTAATGGCTTTTAAGTAGCTGTTTATAATTAGTTTAAGAGTCTGAATTTTCCTGTGTATCTTACACTAAGATACATCATGCAGGAAATCCAACAAAAACCCAGAGTACTGATTTTATTTCTTTCTTGTGAGGACACTGTGTGGAATAAGGTGCCTCACTAAATAGTATTGGGGTTTTGTCCAATAGCCACCAGACTGGGACTTGTAGGCTGCATTTGAAATTCAGGCTTGAAAACATAACAATCTCTGATCCAAAGTAGGGAAGAGAGATACTTCCTATTAGGGTGGAGTGTTTACTTTGCTCTGTGAAGTGTTTTTATAATGTTCTTTATTTCTTCAAAGCTCTCTGTGCAATCATTTAAGAAAACAATGTGCCGTCAGCCTTGTTAACAGCAAGTCCTGGAAGCATTTTTCAAACCACCTTTGATTCATCCTGCCAGATTTCTTTCACATATCTAATATTTATATATGTAAACAGTTTATTTTTAAAGTTTTATGTTTCATGCTATAAAGGATGCTCCTGCATGTACTTACAGCATACATACTTGTAATGAAGATGTTTAATTGGCACCAGTATAGTTACATTGGTGCTCTGTTGGTATGTCCAAACATAATACTTTCTGCTCAGAACTTTTTCTTTAAACTGCTTTTGGCTTTATGTAAGGACCTCAGACTATTTAACTAATTAACGACTAATTTAGCTATATTCCTGTTGACACAAAGGTTGGTACATACAGTGCTACTGCAGGCAATGCTTGGAATGGAAGCAGTCCTAGCATCCATGAAGCTGTCTTGTATCATTTTCCATTATATCCAGTGATGATGCTTTCATCCAGCATTCAGGATTTCTGTCATAATCCTGCTATTCTGTAAGTTCCAAAACTGACTCTGAAGATATTGTGGCTGCAGCCTACAAACCCTGTTCTTGTGCAGTCAACTTTGCTTTGCTGTCTTGAATTCTTCCTCGATGGGATCATTTCCAGGATGCATTAGAGGGGATGAGGTAGAGCTGGTTTCCAAGCAGATTATACCCAGCTGCTGCAGCTGCTCTTTGGGAGTGTACTATGGGCAGCAGTACCTTACAAAATAAAGACCAGATCCTTTTTATAAACAAAAGATGCAGTCAGGTAGTTGTTCAAAACTGCTCCAGTAAAGGTAAAATCCAGTATTCTGGATGATCTGGTTCTGTCTACTGACCTTCACAGGTACCATTGGCTGCTTTGGGCTTGCCCAAGCAGTGTGAATGTACTTTAGGTCACAGGATCTAGTGAGACTTGGTCCTGGATGTAGCAGGACTGTGGTGAACGTAATTATTTTGCAAGCTTGGAGACATGCCAGTCATTCAGAGCCTGCCACTTCCGATCAGCATATACAGCTCAAATCTACATATAGTTTAATTGTGGGCTTGAGTTAAAATGAAAATCCAGAATGAAAGCAACTAATACCACTTTGAAACTGGACAAGAGACACTGAGCTTTCTAAAAGGAAACATTTCTGCAGTAATGCCTCTCTTCACCAAGATTGCTAGTATAGTTTAGTCTGCAGAACTGCTTAGGTAAAGCTGCCATATGCTGTGGGAGGAAGTTATTGTTCAACAATTCCTACCAGAAGGCACCTTTTTGATAAGACACTAGCCAGGAGCAGTGTTTGGATGTGTGTGCGCATCCAGATCATTTGCATGACAGCTCTGGTGGGAATGTGGTTTGGTAAACAGTGACCATGTATTGGAAGAGTGTGCTGCAGGTTGGCAGGGAGTGCTGGGGAAAATCTGCAGTACATCAGATGCAGTTTTAGCTTGCTGAGTGGATCAAAACCTGCAAGATTATTAGCATGAGCTTAGCGCTAAAGTCCCAGAGTCTCCAGGTCAGCCCAGAGCAAGGAGTTGTCATGTGAATAATACTTGGTGGACACAGGCAGTGTGTTACGCAGTGCACAAACAGTTAAACACATCTGACTACCAAGCCTAGGACAGTACAGATGAACTTGCTTGTCTTGGCCTTTCTGGCTCTACAAATAGCAGCTGCAGGTACACTGTTAAATGCTAGAGAACTTGCCTTATGCAGTTTAATGCTAAGAATACAAAACTAGTTTGCAGCCTTAGGTCTTGATTAATACAGGTACTTAAAAGCAACAGGAGTACTGGTGATACTGCAATATTCAAAGAGCCTGCTGAAGTTTGATGCTCCCCACTATACCTGGTATTGTACTGTAAAAGGGGGAGGGATGACTCCATCCCTGCTGTCAGATAAATCACTTAGCATATGACTAGTCCTGCTAGAGTTGTACTGGCCCTCAAACACTGCAGCAAATAACACCTGCCTCCCCTATGTTGTGTTGAGATCATAATCTTTTTTACTTTGTTGTTTTCCTAACTGCAGGGGGCTTGGCTTTTACCTGTGGGCAATATTCAGGCTGAGATTAGCATGATGATGGAGGAAAGAAAAACCTGAGGGAGGCTTAGGCAGTGCCTGGCTCTTGTTCTGACCCTTGATTTCCCCCCACTGATAAGAGCTAGCTTCCTCCTCCCAAAGAAAACTCACAAAGACCAGCCGGTTATACAGTAATGGAGATTAAGAAAAAGGAATTTGCTGAAGACCTCAACACTCCGGGAAGTCTTTCGTTTAAACCCAGTTTTGCACTTTGCTATCATAGTTTACTTGAGTTATTCCATACCCAAGGAAGGAGAAGGTGTGCTGCCAGCTCATGGGTCATTCATTTCCAAACCATGCTGAAAGGTGCAAAGGTGAGCATGTATCTCTTAGTGTTTTACTGACAACAAATATTTGTGTTTGGAGTATTCTTCTGAAAAGCAGAGACTGGGACTGCTCACAGGCTTGGAGTTCCTTTGCACCAATATGTGGTGAGGTATTTGGAAGACCTTAAGGCTGTGTGGCACATGCCTAACAGGCCATGGCAGTCATTCTCAGCCTAAGATTTATGGGATGATAACAGATTCTGGTTGTTTTTGGTTTTTTTTTGTCAGCTGTATTCTAATACTTCAGTAAAACTTACCCCTCTAGTTACTCAGTAGAAATTCTGCAGCCTCCAGGCTGTGAAATTTTGGAGTATGTTGCCCTCCGGATACCTTTAAACTTCTCTGTGCAATATCTCATCTCTTGCTGGTGTTGCTAATGGTGCTCAAAGCAGTGGCCCTCTCCTCCGGGGCTTGCTAAACTAGGATAAACGATCTCTGGCAGAGGCTTTTTCATGAGATGTGGAGGCAAGGTTTTGACTTGTGAACATATTGCTGAATACCTTGCTATGGTATGCTTTTTATTTAGAGAAATACTGCGAAGTCCAGTCCTGGTCAAGTTTTAACTTAAGTCTGTTATGTTCTGCCCTTCTGTCTCTTCCTGGAGCTCTCTTTCAGACCAGATGGCTTTATTTCTTGGTGCCTTCTGTGGCACAGAGCGACTGAACAACTTTAACTCGCTTTAGAGATGTCTGTGTTTCAGTGGTATATAAGAAATCTTTCGTGCAGACTCATATTTGCAAATACATAAACTGTGACTAATTTTAAATAAATGAATAATCTCACTGAGTTGGGAATATTCCTATGAACAAAAGTCCTCAGGGGTTTCCTAAGGTTTGAATGGGTTCCACATGTAGAGTTCTTTGGGAAGAAAGTTTCTGTATGAAATAAAATTCTAAATGTTTGTTTGCATTTACACAAATGCATTCCTTCAAAGTTAAAGGAATGCTTTCAACGTGTAGCTTAACCAGTGTAAATTATTTGTTATAGGTATTTTCAAATATTCTATTTTCTATGCCAATTTTTACGATCTTAGTTATGGTTTCCTATAGTTAAAAGACTGTTTTTCTCCTTGTTGCTAAGAGAAAAGCACACAAACAGCAGAGCAAACTAAATACAGTCAGTCTAACTATTTATAAGAAAGCTACGTTAAATGTAAAATCAGATGAACCCCTTTTTCATTTGCAGTAAGCAGATTGCTCAGGAATAGAAAGTAAGGGTTTTGGACAGGACCATAATGAAGACTATGCACTTTAAGACAATGATACATTGAGTTTGTAGAGCCACACACTTAATACACACCTCAGAAAATGGTGACTGCAGAGCTGTGCAGCTTTAAATCAACTCCCTATGTTCAAAACCATATTCCAGGTTTTATTGTTTGATCTTGGATACTATTTCAGCTATGACAGCCTTGTATTTATACACATCCACAATGCCTTTCTTAGGAATGTCATTATAAATAAACATAAGCAAATATTGGTTTAAGTCTGAAATGTGCAATAAAATAAATCACCCGCCCCAATGGCTTTAGTTACATTGCAGGCTGTAGTTTTTCAAGTAATGCGGTCCTGAGGACCTGGGGGAATGTTGTGTTATCTGTAACTTGGGTTTTATCTGGGGTTTGTGTGATTTCAGTGTTAGATCTTGGTAGTCAACAGTGAGAGCTTTTCATGTGGAAATACTTGATGCTTTGAAACTCCTATACTTAAAAATAAAAACTTTAAAAACATGAAACCTTAAAAACTTGAGGGGCTGAGAGAGCCCTCAAGAAAATGATGTAAAGGCTTAAAGTTAATGAAATGAGGGTGGATGAGAGCAATGCATGTGCTACATGCATGTGCTTGTGTGTGCAAACAGCACTAAGTGTGCTCACAAAACAGGGGTGCCCATGCATTTCTGTGTGTGCATTTTCTCTGTCCTAGTCTGGAAGCAGTGCATGAGCATTAAGTTGTGTGGTGTACAGATGGCGTCAGGAGCAAGACGGGGGCTCCCTTGGGGGGAAGAGAGCATGGAGGCTGAATTTTATTAATAGGGTGCCCAAACTTAGAGAGACAGTTGTCCCCTTCATCTCACCCCATCCACAAGTACAAGTGAGAACTGGCTTACGTGGCCTGTGAAAAGCCATGGAGTTAATGCTGAGTGTTTCTGGATGCAAAATATACACAATATTTTAAGGTGTTTTATCTGTGTAACTCAATTTACCAAGTTGCATTAAACAGATGCAAGTGTGATAAAGGGTTTGTAAACCACTGATCTCCAAAAGCAGAAGTGTATTGTGAGAGATACTCTTATGGGCTTATTCCTCTCCTCAGGTCTGCTATTAGCTGTGGTTGGGAGGTAGATACTGTGCTAGACCCAGTGTGATTGCTCTTATATCCTCAACACAACCAAAAAGTAACAAATGTGAATTATATTGGTGGCTTATCAAAGGTGTACGGAAATAGATAAAATCATTGATAGTGTAAAAATAGTCATATATTCAAGTGTGACCAGGGAACTGTCAGCAGCTGTAGACTGCATGTAAGGAAATGAAGGGAAGAACATCTACGCAGGGATGGTTCTCTAGCATGGAGAACTGCATGCTTTCTGTTGGGGGTTATGCTGAATTTGGAGACCATGGTGTACAATGCAAGGGGTAAGCCTCTAAAAGAGAGCATTGGCACAGCCTGGCCCTGTAGCATCACTGCAGAGACTGTAATTGTTCAGTGCCTTCAAATGTGTGGATAACATAATGGAGAGTGTATGGAATGTCTTCTAAATGTAACTAGCAAATATGTACGTGTAAAAATCGTGTATAACAGCAGCATATTCTACCCACAAACATGCAGTGATGAACACTACAGTTTATGTCAATACGAACTCCAAATTAGGAATTTTGATTCATCAGGGTTTTGTTCAGATCAAGTATAATACAGTTTTATAACTAAAATAAAGAATTTGAAGGACCTTTCTTCAGCTTCTCAGGAGAACGATTCTAAAACTCCCTAGCTGCAAATCATCAAATTCCTGCCAGAACAGAACACTCTGGAAAAGTAGAAAACAAACAAAAAACCCAAACCACAGCTGCCCTGAGCTGCAGCCACAATGCGCTGTAAGATACAGCAAACATACCCATGCAGCTCACAGCCATTCTTGATACTTCTGTAGTGTTTCAGATGTTAATAATTTTCTGCTTTTAAGCAACAGTTTAAAATAGAGAAAAGGGGGTATCTCTATTTGGATGACTGGGAAGATCTCTTCCTTTGATTTCTTAGATGGGATTATTTGCATTTTGCACACAATTATCTTTTTGCTCCTGGGTGACCATCATTGTGGAGACCAATCTCTTCAGTAGGATAATCTGTATTACTGGGGGAAGCTTCCCCAAGAAAAACCTTAAGTGTAAACGTACCCGTTTTGATGAAAACTCTATCCTAAACCACCTCAATTAAGGTTCTGCTTTAGAAATTTGTAACAAGATCTGTACTGGAATCAACAATCCTGTAGTTGTGACTGGTATGTAGGGCACAGCGAAGTACCGTGGGGATGTGAATAAGGATTTCAAGTATCCCTGAGTGCCTTATCCACTAAACTAAAGCAAACAAGGATGCTTATTATTGCCTTTTTGGTAAAAACCTTCCTTAAGTCCTTGCTGCTTCTTTCTGCCAAAACTTCTCATCTGGGTTTAGTCATCACTTATGACTGCAAGACTAACAAACTTTTATCTAAACATTTATGTAAAAAGGCTTCCACTATTGCTTTGATAGAAAGAAAAGTACACAAATTATGATGGTCTTTTTCTTACAAAGCATAGGGTCCTCATAAAAGACCAGTTAGAGACACTTGAAAATAAATTATGAAATTCTTCTCTTTACCCCTGCAGCAGTGAGGGACTTGCTGATGTAAGGCAAGCCCCAAAACACTTCTAGCTTCTCCCAGACCCTTCTCTTAAAATACAGCCAGCTCCTGCCTCCTCCTGTGCTTCCAGGGTTACACCTTGACCTGTGCATCTGTCCATGAGATCTTCACTTTTTGTCCTGGTTAACAAGGGTGGCCCTGCCTGAGACCTTGCATTGCTGCTGCATGTCCCATGGATGCTGCTCTCTATTTTACATATCAGGGTGATCATTCCCTAATTTGCCATGAAATATGGTTCCAGCTGTTTCAAACACTTCTATAGCTCCAGACACTTAGAGAGTGGTCAGTGTTTTCAATAGGTAGTCCAGGGACACAGTGGGTCCAGCCTTTCTAATGTTATCATTATGTAAGGAAAAAAATAGAAAAATATCAGGAACTAAGTTGTCTTGCTTATTAGAACATATTCCTGAGGATTTTGATCTCTATCCAGCCATGGTCAAATAAACCCTTGTTCTTGCAGATGGGCAGTGAATTTCCAGTAGGGATGGTCTTAGGAGACTGGTAAATCCACATGTAGTTTCATCTCTTCCAGACATGTCTCCTTGCTTTCTGCCAGACAGTGTTTCTCTTGAATAGTTTCTTTCTCTGTAGAAAGCCCTTCTTGTCCCATTCCCAAGCTTCTTGTTTTCCTTCCAGAATCTCCAATTTTTTTTTTCTCTTTAACCTGGACATTAAGTACAACTGTCTCTTTTACTGGGTGTTTAAAGAAATCTCAGTTCTAAAACTATGCAATTATCCAATAACCAAGTTGCTGGTATCTAATTGTTCTTCAAGTTTGAGTTTTGAATATTACTCAACATATGTGGAACAACTGAGCTATGAACTGTAACCTCATAGTCAGGATATCTGGGAGTACCCACCAGGGAAAACTTTTTGTAAATGGTCCAAGCTGAGTAAAAGCTGGGGTTGGAGCTGAAGCTTGCAGTTTTGATTTATAGAATCTAAGCTAATCAGGTGTGAGGATGCTCCTGAATGCACCTGAGGGCAGTTAGTGAAGCCAGATATGCTTGTAGTAGAAACAGATTCACTTTTTTTTTTAAGACTCTTGGAAACAAGCCTCTTGCATCCAATTCTGTGCTCCCCAGTTCAAGAAGGATAAGGAACTACTGGAGAGAGTCCAGTGCAGAGCCACTAAGATGGTGTGAGGACTGGAGCATCTCCCATATGAGGAAAGGCTGAGAGATTTGGGTCTGTTTAGCTTGGAGGAGACTGAGGGGGGAATCTCATTAATGCTTATAAATATCTGAAGTGTGGGTGTCAGAAGGATGAGATGAACCTCTTTACAGTTGTGCCCAGTGGCCCACAATGGCCACAAACTAGGACACAGGAGGTTCAACTTAAACATGCTTTACTATGAGGTTCCAGAGCATGGCCCAGGCTGCCCAGAGAGGTTGTGGAGTCTCCTTCTCTGCAGACATTCAAAACCTGCCTGGACGCCTTCCTGTGTAACCTGGTCTGGTGATCCTGCTCTGGCAGGGGTTGGACTGGATGATCTTCAGAGGTCCCTTCCAACCCCTACCATTCTGTGAAACACTTGGTTTGCTCTAAATATTAAGAAGGTCATTTCCAAACTCTGGTCACTAGTATGGATAAATCCAAACAGTGTCAGTCTAGCTAATATATAAGTAATCAGGGTAAGACTATAGATCATACTTTAATAAGGATGAAGCCAAATTCCAAGGCCACCTCATGAGCTATTTCCCCGGGCTAAAGTCCACACTTCTACACAGTCACTGCTACTGGTAACTGTGCTGGCTCCTTGAGTTCACTTCTGCACTATGCTTTTTGTGTTCGTATTTGTGCTGTATTTAACAAAAAGATTACATGCAGGCTTTTTTTTTCTGTAGCACTCATGGTAGAAAAATTGTGCCATATTCCAAACATCTAGTCTTTATTTACAGCAGCTCTGTACCAATAAATCCCTGGTTGATGCTTAACTATTAATTGAGAAGGAAAACAGCATTCTTTTCACAGTAAGTGCTGTCAGAGTGGCTGTGTGGCTATACTTCATGCAAAGAAAGCTTTGGCAGTAGGTGGGTGGGCTAAATAGTTTTTCTCTTCTAGCCTTCAAGTTGCTCTGCTGCCTGGGACACTGAAAAGGACCAGTGTTGCTTTGTACCCCTGCAGAGAGGCTTCTACTCCATCAAAGTACAGGCAGCTTAACATTTGAAAGGACATTGCACCAGATCTTGACAAAATAGGAATAAGGATGGCAGAGATTTCTGTGCCATCCTGACAGCTCTGCCTTGGGAGTTTCTAAATGCACTGGCAATCATCGTTTTTTTTGTTTTTCTGGCTTTGGATTAAGCTGTACCTAAATGTTTGGATTCGCAGGGATACCATACAGCTGTTATATTCCCCTCTTGCAGAGCAGCATGTCTTTCCTCACCATGTGCTTTCTCAAATAGTTATCAACAGTCCAAGTGCAAGTAAAGAGTCAATGTTCCAGATTGCCACATTTCTGAGAAGAACTGTTGTGCCAGTGCATAACATGGGTGCATTCAAAGTCTACAGAATGTTACCTGGTAGCTGCCTTCTAATAGGTCTGAATCTGGGAGGGTGGAAGCTCACACTTGATATAGGAAGTTCTCATCTGGCTGTCAGGAACCCACTTCTCTCTAGCCCATCTGCTTGCAAAACTCTTGGGAAGAAGTATTAAAAAAATACCAGATTGCAAGGTGCCCAAGGATATGATCAGGCCCCACACATGAGAAACAAAGCAATCAATAGGAAATAATAAATGATCTGAAGAGTTGGTGCTAGATCCTCAAAACCACATCAACTTTATTGGCAGAAATTTCCAGAGCGGCATCAGCTCTCAGCAGCTTTGATTTCAGCTGTGATAAGATGTGGTCAAGAGGTCAGAGTTGAGCTTGGCAGTTCTTAGTAATGTCAAATGCCGTACCCACTGGCTGCAGCACCACACTAAAGATAAAGCTTGGGATTTTAACTTTCCTTATTTTCCTTATTTTTGAGCTGAATTCCACTTCTGTGGAAAAAGCAGAACAGCTAAAACTTAAAACCTTGCATTGCGAGATAGGATGGGCTTGAAATAAAATCTTACTTGGGAGATATTGGTGTCTCCAGTTTGCATACCAGAACAGAAGACTTCTGCAGGGTGAAACCTTGTGAAACATGACGACAAAAGAGCTAAAAAAACCACCAAACCCAACCCAAAACGAAGGGGAAAAAATCCCCAATCAACCAAAAACCACAAAAACCCCAAAGAAAGAAAGAAAAAAAGAAAAACAAAAAAGAAAAACAAAAAAGAAAAACCCTCCCCTCCTGCCTGACCAGGAGAACAGTGAGGGAATCAATTTGTGTAGTGTTCAGTTCTGCCTTTGTTTTATGCAGAAGGCTGCTCCTCAGGAGTAAAAGATGCTGTAGCAGATGAAAGTGATTTGCCTATCCGGTAGATAATATAGGGAGTATTTTGAATCTGAACAAATACATGATAGTTTCATCAAAAGAGCTTAATTCTGAATCAAGGGATTAATCTCATCTTGCTCAGCTTATGTCCAAATACAACTGCACCAAATTTTGCAATAGTGAAGATTGCTATTGGATTGCATTGGACATGTTGCAGAGACTGGTACTGTGGGGTGAGAGACTTCCTCAAGAAATCGGGACAGATGTGGAGCAAAAAGAGCTCGGGGAGTGATGGCTTACCTTGAATTCATCCACTGTTTTGGCTTCTATTGCTGGAAATTCACTGCTTGCTAGAAGAGACAAGTTGTTGTTTCCTGCAGCTGGGATGTGAACAAACATACTAAGCGGTAAAAATCTTAACCCGTAAGAACATTTGGTTTATTTTGATACCTCTGCCCTTCCTCATCTAAGGTACAAATAAAAGTGTTTTTCTTCATTACTCCATCAGACTAGATAGCTCAACTTGCCATTGACAACTATCTCTTTGTGGAAAAACATATGAATTTAGGAAGAATTTCCCAAAAAAGTGAAGAGATTTTGTAGATAATATTTGGCAAGGTAATAAAATCTCTAATGCAAGTTACCTCAATGATGTGTAACAAAATCCCACATAACTATAAGAAGGATGTTGAGATTCTGGAGCGTGTTCAGAGAAGAGCCACAAGGATGGTGAGGGGTCTGGAGAACAAGCCTGATGAGGAGCGGCTGAGGGAACTGGGTTTGTTTAGCCTGGAGAAGAGAAGGCTGAGGGGAGACCTCAACACCACCTACAACTGCCTCAAGGGAGCTTGTAGAGAGGTGGGTGCTGGTCTCTGCTCCCAGGTGATGGGGGATAGAACAAGGGGAAACGGCACCAAGCTGTGCCAAGGGAGGTTCAGGTTAGAGATAAGGAGGAAGTTCTTTACTGAGAGGGTCGTCAGAGGCTGGAACAGGCTGCCCAGGGAGGTGGTGGAGTCACCATCCCTGGATGTGTTTAAAGAGCGGGTAGATGAGGTACTTAAGGATATGGTTTAGGGGGTAGACAGGAACGGTTGGACGTGATGATCTCAGAGGTCTTTTCCAACCGAGTGATTCTGTGTGTGTGATAACACTTGACAAATGGAAGAACTGATGAGTTGGAAGGGACCTTAAAGACCACCTGCTCCCAACCCCTGTGCCATGGGCAGGGGACAGCTCCTGCTAGAGCAGGCTGCTCAAGGCCCCATCCAACCCGGCCTTGAAAAATAAAAAGGGCAAATTCCAAAATGACTTTTTACTGCATTTACCTTTATTTGTAGAGGTGAATGCCCCTGAATGATGCCAAACACGTTGGTGAGGCAGCATGAAGTTAAATGATGCTGTGTACAGCAAGCTGCCAAGCTGCCTTTTATAAGGTTTGTTTCCTTTTTTTTGCAAGGAAAATCTTTTTGAGAATGGAAAGGAGCACAACAGCAAAACAGAACAGGTAATTGGTCTGAAAAAAGTATAAGGCCAGCTCCTTTGCTGTCTAAGTAAAATGAGTAATCATAGAATTGGAGAATGTTTTGAGTTGGAAGGGACCTTTAAAGCTCATCCAGTCCAACCCCTGCAGGAAGCAGGGCCAATGTTACCAGGTCAGGTTGCTCACAGCCCCATCAAGCCTGACCATGAATATCTCCAGGGGTGGAGCCTCCAAAACCTCACTGGGCCA